>NC_092000.1:11239592-11391830 GCF_044704955.1 Pristiophorus japonicus | reverse complement strand
GAAAAGGGAGAGAGAAAAGGGAGAGAGAAAGGGAGAGAGAAAAGGAGAGAGAAAAGGGAGAGAGAAAAGGGAGAGAGAAAAGGGAGAGAGAAAAGGGAGAGAGAAAAGGGAGAGAAAAAAGGGAGAGAGAAAAGGGAGAGAGAAAAGGGAGAGAGAAAAGGGAGAGAGAAAAGGGAGAGAGAAAAGGGAGAGAGAAAAGGGAGAGAGAAAAGGGAGAGAGAAAAGGGAGAGAGAAAAGGGAGAGAGAAAAGGGAGAGAGAAAAGGGAGAGAGAAAAGGGAGAGAGAAAAGGGAGAGAAAAGGAGAGAGAAAAGGGAGAGAGAAAAGGGAGAGAGAAAAGGGAGAGAGAAAAGGAGAGAGAAAAGGGAGAGAGAAAAGGGAGAGAGAAAAGGGAGAGAGAAAAGGGAGAGAGAAAAGGGAGAGAGAAAAGGGAGAGAGAAAAGGGAAGAAAAAAGGGAGAGAGAAAAGGGAGAGAGAAAAGGGAGAGAGAAAAGGGAGAGAGAAAAGGGAGAGAGAAAAGGGAGAGAGAAAAGGGAGAGAGAGAAAAGGAGAGAGAAAAGGGAGAGAGAAGGAAGAGAGAGAGAAAAGAGAGAGAGAAAAGAGAGAGAAAAGAGAGAGAAAAGAGAGAGAGAAAAGGAGAGAGAGAGAGAGAAAAGGAGAGAGAGAGAGAAAAGGAGAGAGAAAGAGAAAAGGAGAGAGAAAGAAAAAGAGAGGAGAAGAGAGAGAAAAGAGAGAGAGAAAAGGGAGAGAGAAAAGAGAGAGAAAAGAGAGAGAGAAAAGGGAGAGAGAAAAGGGAGAGAGAAAGGGAGAAAAGGAGAGAGAGAAAGAGAGAGAGAAAGAGAGAGAGAGAAAAGAGAGAGAGAAAAGAGAGAGAGAAAAAGAGAGAGAGAAAAGAGAGAGAGAAAAGGAGAGAGAGAAAAGGAGAGAGAAAGAGAAAAGGAGAGAGAAAGAAAAAGAGAGGAGAAAGAGAGAGAGAAAGAAAAGAGGAGAAAGAGAGAGCGAGAGAGAGAGAAAAGAGAGAGAAGAGAGAGAGAGAAAGAGAGAAAGAGAGAGAAAAGGGAGAGAGAGAAAAGGGAGAGAGAAAGGAGAGAGAGAAAGTGAGAGAGAAAGAGAGAGAGAGAAAAGAGAGAGAGAGAAAAGAGAGAGAGAGAAAAGAGAGAGAGAGAAAAGGAGAGAGAGAGAAAGAAAGAGAGAAAGAAAGAGAGAAAGAGAGAAAGAAAGAGAGAGAGAGAAGAGAGGAGAAAGAGAGAAAGAGAGAAAGAGAGAGAAAGAGAGAGAAAGAGAGAGAGAAGAGAGAGGAGACTGCATCATCATCATAGACGGTCCCTCGAACGACGATACCTTGATGGTGAACCATCTCTTTCTCCTCCCTCCCCCCGCCCCATTCCTTTAGCAACAGACATGAACCAAAGTCTTTTATTGTGTATGGCACCACCCACCTAGCAGACCCTTCACAGGGCTGCGCGTCAGGACGGAATCATCACGGAAGACGGACGATTTGGGCCGAGGTTTCCTCCCTCTGCTTGCCATGGCCTTTTCCTGCAGGACCTTGTCCAGATCGGCCATTATTTTCAGCTGGTGTCGCCGCAGGTACTCCTGCTTGATGAAGTTCTTCTCCACCACCTCTTCCTCGACTTGTTGCCTTAAAAAAGGTGAAGATTAAAAGAATTAAAATCTAGGCGAGGTCGCTCCCTGGTTTTTACAATCTTTCCACCGAAAGTGCTTCACGGATAGAAGCCATTTCAGCGGCGAGTCTATGCTAGTAATATGGTCGCTGTATTATAAAAAGGATAGAGAGGCACTGGAGAAGGTGCAAAGATTTACAAGGATGTTACCAGAAATGCGAGGGTATACACATCAGGAAAAGGATGAACAGGCTGGGTCTCTTTTCTCTTGAAAAAGGAAGGCTGAGGGGGTGACCTAATATAGAATTATGAAAGGTTTTGATAGAGTGGATACAGAGAGAATATTTCCACTTTTAGGGAAGAGCATAACTAGAGGCCATCAATACAAGATAGACACCAACAAATCCCAGTGGGGAATTCAGAAAGAATTTCTTTACTCAGAGTGGCAAGAATGTGGAACTTGCTACCACAGGGAATGGTTGAGGCGAATATTTAAGGGGAGGTTGGACAAGCATACGAGGGGAGAAGGGAATAGAGGGTTATGCTGATAGATTTAGATGAGGAAAGACGGGAGGTGGCTCAAGTGGAGCATAAACACCGGCATGGACTGGTTGGGCCGAATGGCCTATTTCTGTGCCGTATATCCGGTGATCCTATGTGACACCCCATCTCCTCCTGACACTTTATAAACTATGTAAAACCTTCACGAACAAGTGTTTGTTAAACACATGATACGCTTGCATAAATCGTGTCAAAACACAGCGACCCATCAAGCAGGAGGACATTACCTCCAAGACCAATCTTGTACTCATCCCATATCTCCCACTAAAGCTCTTGGGCAGAGACAGTGGACGGCAGACAGAAGCGAGGACTGTGGTGGGATTTTACGTCGCCTTTCGAGGCCGGCAATACTGCCCCACAACGAGTGAGCGAGGAGGGAGCGAGCGTTGAGTCACGAGGCCCCAGCCATCACGAGTGTGGGGCAGGCTTGACGGACCCGTTACTTCCGTGAAGCCCTCACCACCACCGCCGGCATGTTCAGCGATCTCGGCACAAACCAGAACGGGAATCGAGGAACTCCTCAACCTGCATGGTTCATTATCGCACCGTAAAAAAGTGCACTTGCCGATTGGGCCATCAGATATCTCCAGGGGTCACTTCAAAAATAAACCCTGCGTGCAGAGGTAACGTTGCTAAATTGCTCCTCAACAATACACGATCTGACTTAAGCCTAATGTCTAGTCAGGGGTCTAAAGTAAAAGCATTTACAGTCTAGAAAGAAAGACTTGCATTTATATAGCGCCTTTCATGACCACCGGACGTCTCAAAGCGCTTTACAGCCAATGAAGTACTTTTGGTCACTGTTGTAATGTGGGAAACGCGACAGCCAATTTGCGCACACAAACAGCAATGTGATAATGACCAGATAATCTGTTTTAGTGATGTTGATTGAGGGATAAATATTGGCCCCAGGACACCAGGGATAACTCCTCTGCTCTTCTTCAAAATAGTGCCATGGGATCTTTTAGGTCCACCTGAGAGAACAGACGGGACCACGGTTTAACGTCTCATCTGAAAGACAGCACCTCCGACAGTGCGGCACTCCCTCAGCACTGCACTGGGAGTAGTGTCAGCCTAGATTTCTGTGCTCAAGCCCCTGGAGTGGGACTTGAACCCACAACCTGCTGACCCAGAGGCGAGGGTGCTGCCCACTGAGCCACAGCTGACACCACTAGTCAATCTCCTGTGGGGACTCAAGACCACGCAGCGATAACTGGACCAGAGCATGGAGACGCAATTCAGTCCCTACTTTAAAAAAAAGTGTCGACATTAAATGATGCATAATACGTAAAAAAAATAACTCCCACTGCAGACCCGAGTTTTGTAGGCTGTTGGAGTCTTGATTCGAGGAATGGATCTCGAGAATGTAATGCAGGAACCTCTGGGAGGCCTGCTTGCAATCCTGCCCCGGTACATGTGGAAGCTGCGGTTTAAGAGCTGGGGGTCATCAGTGCAGGGGGGGCTCGTGGTGGGGGGACGTTCTGTTGGGATCCTTTAGTTCCCCTCTCACCTGCTCTCCTCTTTCTTCTGCTCCTTTTCCACATTCAACCACAGTCGGCGCCTTCGAAAGTCATCGGTTCTTTTCTGCTGTTTCTCCATCAAGGCAGCTCGCTTCAAGGCCATCTCTTCCTCCGCCTTCGCCTCATCCTGGGGGCGGGGGAAACAAAACCGGAAAATCACAATTTGCTGAAAGCATTCGCGACATTTCAAGAAATTCTCCGGTTCTTTTTAAACCTCGGTTTAGGTTCAGGTTCAGGTTCAGATGAAAGGGGGGGGGGGGTTGACTTATGAAGAAAGGTTGAGCAGGTTGGGCCTGTGCTCATTGGAGTTTAGAAGAATGAGAGGTGATCTTATTGAAACGTATAAAATTCTGAGGGGTCTCGACTGGGTAGATGCAGAGAGGATGTTTCCCCTCGTGGGGGATTCTAGAACTAGTTTCAGAATAAGGGGTCGCCCATTTAAAACTGAAATGAGGAGGAATTTCTTCTCTCTGAGGGTTGTAAATCTGTGGAATTCTCTGCCCCAGAGAGCTGTGGAGGCTGGGTCATTTAATATCTTTAAGGTGGAGAGACACAGATTTTTGAACAATAAGAGAGTGAAGGGTTATGGAGAGCGGGCAGGGAAGTGGAGTTGAGGCCAGGATCAGATCAGCGGTGATCTTATTGAATGGTGGAGCAGGCTCGAGGGGCCGAATGGCCGACTCCTATTTCTTATGTTTATCCAAGAGCCAGTGTTGTATTGGCCATTTTGAGTGCATGGATTACAATCCAACTAAACACTAGAGGATCAAAACTGTCCAAACCGTGAATAGAATGAAAGGTTGCATCATTGCAGTAATGTATGCACCTGAGAGTATGCTCACAGGTTTATAGACCGAGAGAGATGTAGAGCTGTTCCAATATTTGAAGGGGCTGCTCCTCAAATTCTGATTGCACTTCAGTCCCACCCTCCTGATCTTTGGGCACCCTGTGCGGAGGGGAGCGGGTAGGTCCGAGGGCCTCCTCGTAGGACTGCTCCTGGGCATGGCCAAGGGGGCCATCAGCCGGTCCAGACAGCGGGCGGTCGAGGGGGTCGTTCAGCCCGACTGCCTGCCCCTCTTCCGTGGTTACATCCGAGCCACGGTGTCCCTAGAGATGGAGCACACGGTGTCCACCGGTACGCACGCGGCCTTCCGCGAGAGGTGGGCGCCGGAGGGACTGGAGTGCATCATCACCCCCGGCAACCAAATTTTAAATTGATTTGGCAAGGATCCCAGTCGATTGGTAAATTTGTGGGTTCGAGTGGCCTTACCGAAAGGGGACACTTGGCATAAAGTTATTTTAAAATAGTTGTAGAGCTGTTGCATTGAGGGCTTAGCCAGTCACGAGATGTTCACAAGACTCAATAAAACCCCAGCCAGTTGGGTTCGGGGGCTCCACGATAAGGCCCGCAGTTGTGAGCCTGGTGGATGAACTGGTAATGTGTAGTGTGATTGTTAAATCTTTGCTAATAAACCAACTAGTTCTTCATAGCGATGTGTTGCTTTAAATTCTTAAGCAAAGAACCCATGAAGCAAATACATTACAGGTACTATTCACTGAGTAAATCTTTTATATTTACAAAATACACCGAAAACTGCTCGAGGGAAAAATCACAACTTCAGTCACTACTTCTCCCATAATGAAAGCCTAAAATTGGCCATGGGAACCTGAATGAACACCTCATTTTGAAAAATGCAGCATCATCGCCACACACCATGCTGAGCTGGGCACCGATTGCTGTTCAGTCATCGGCACTGGGTCACAATTCTTGGCATCCCTAACACCATTGTGGGAGCACCGTCAGCATATGGACTGCAGCAGTTAGAAACATGGAAACCTACAGCGCAAAAGGAGGCCATTCGGCCCATCGTGTCCGTGCCGGCCGACAAAGAGCCGCACAGCCCTCGGTCAGCAGCCCTGAAGGTTACACATAAACCGATGAACAATGAACAATGGCGGACAGGTAAAGAGCACCCGGCCCAACCAGTCCGCCCCACACAACTGCGAAACCCCTTACACCGAAACATTCTACACTCCATCCCAACCGGAGCCATGCGATCTCCTGGGAGAGGCAAAAACTAGATAAAAACCCAGGCCAATTGGGGAAAAATCTGGGAAAATTCCTCTCCGACCCATCCAGGCGATGGAAACTAGCCCAGATCATCACCCTGGCCGTATTCGATTCGCAGCAGTACTTACCATCGTATATCTGCGCCAGCCAACAAGAGGTTATCCAGTCTAACCCCACTTACCAGCTCTAGGTCACGGCACTTCAAGTGCCCATCCAAGCACCTTTTAAATGCGGTTAAAGGAGAAGGCCCCACCACCACCTTCTCGGAGCAACTCGGGATGGGCAATTAATGGTACCCACGTCAGTGGGAACAATGGCACATTGAACAAAACCTGCACATTCAGCTCAAGTTCCAGACTTCCAAAGCGATCAGGCGTCTGTTCAAACCTTCGACAAACATGTGCGAGGAAACCCTCGAGGCCGACTGTTTTAATTAAATTCTTAAAAGGTTGCGATGTTTGATGTGTTTCCTTCCTAAGACTTCCTCCCGTTTTGTCCTGGAGATGTTCAGTCATGCTTGGGCACAGGAACACTGGCACCTTCCCCACTCCCCCTCACCCTCCTCCAGTTCCTTGCCCAGATGTCCTAATTCTAGTCTCTTGATTATAATCCCTCAACCATTGGCGGCCGTGCCTTCGGCTGCCTGGGTCCCAAGCTCTGGAACCCCCTCCCTAAACCTCACCGCCTCTTTTTCCTCCTTTAAGATGCTCCTTAAAACCTACCTCTTTGACCAAGCTTTTGGTCACCTGCCCCAATATCTCCTTAATCAGCTCGGTGTCAAATTTTGTGTCATATTACACTCCTGAGAAGCGCCTCGGGGTGTTTTACCACGTTAAAGGCACTATATAAATGCAAGTTGTTAAACATAACATAAGAAATGGGAGCAGGAGTAGGCCACAAGGCCCCTCGAGCCTGCTCCGCCATTCAATAAGATCATGGCTGATCTGATCATGGACTCGGGTCCACTTCCCCGTCCACTCCCCATAACCCCTTATCGTTTAAGAAACTGTCTACTTCTGTCTTAAATTTATTTAATGTCCCAGCTCTCTGAGGCAGTGAATTCCACAGATTCACAACCCTCAGAAAAAATTTCTCCTCATCTCAGTTCTAAATGGGTGGCCCCTTATTCAAAGATCATGCCCTCTAGTTCTAGTCTCCCTCACCAGTGGAAACATCCTCTCTGCATCCACCTTGTCTAGCCCACTCATAATCTTATACGTTTCTGTAAGATCACCTCTCATTCTTCTGAATTCCAATGAGTAGAGGCCCAACCTACTCAAACTTTCCTCATAAGTCAACCCCCTCATCCCCGGGATCAACTTAGTGAACCTTCTCTGAACTGCCTCCACAGCAAGTATATCCTTTCGTAAATATGGAAGCCAAAACTGCACGCAGTATTCCAGCTGTGGCCTCACCAATACCCTGTACAATTGTAACAAGACTTCCCTGCTTTTATATTCCATCCCCTTTGCAATAAAAGCCAAGATTCAATTGGCCTTCCTGATCACTTGCTGTACCTGCATGCTAACCTTTTGTGTTTCATGCACAAGTACCCTCAGGTCCCGCTGTACTGCGGCACTTTGCAATCTTTCTCCATTTAAATAATAACTTGCTCTTTGATTTTTTTTCTGCCAAAGTGCATGACCTCACAATTTCCAACATTATACTCCATCTGCCAAATTCTTGCCCACTCACTTAGCCTGTCTATGTCCTTCTGCAGCCTCTTTATGTCCTCCTCACACATTGCCCTTCCTCCCATCTTTGTATCGTCAGCAAACTTGGCTACGTTACACTCAGTCCCCTCTTCCAAGTCGTTAATATAGATTGTAAATAGTTGGACTCCCAGCACTGATCCCTGCGGCACCCCACTAGTTACTGATCACCAACAGAGAGTCAGGATAAATGGTTCATTCTCTGGTTGACAAAGTCACTGTGATAATGTAGTAAAACAATGCCTGTTCAATGAAGAGAGTGGATCCCACTCCATCAGTCAGCTTTTCCAGACAAAGCCTTCATTAATTTACCACTGCCTTCTACTTTCGATTAACCGAGCCGAAAGCTTCTCCCCAGCTTGCTAGTTTAGTATTACAGTCTAAACAGCTTACAAATAAAACTGCATCCAACAGAAACCCCATTGATAGCAAAGTTACTGGCAGTCGCCTTCACACATTCTGCTTCTTATTTTAATCTTTGTTTGCCAAGCATAACCAGAGGACACAGCTTTAAAATAACTGGCAAAAAGAAAAGGATGGGGGGGAAAAGAGAAGGAGAATGTGTTTTTGCGCAGCGAGTTGTGATTTGGAAGGCACTGCCTTAAAGGGCGGTGGGAGCAGATTCAATCGTAACTTTCAAAAGGGGATTGGATAAATACTTAAACAGGATAAACCTGCAGGGCTGTGGGGAAAGAGCAAGGAGTGGAACTAATTGGATCGCTCTTTCAAAGAGCTGGCACTGGCACGATGGGCTGAATGGCCTCCTTCTGTGCTGTATGATTCTATAACAGTGACTGTACGCCAAAGGAGGAAAAAAAAAAAGACTTGAAATTACATAGCGCCTTCCAAGCAAGTCCCAGGAGGGCAGAGAAAACGCTTCCAAGGACACCCTCAAAGCCTGCCTGAAAAAATGCAACATGCCCACCGACTCTTGGGAATCCCCGGCCCAAGACCGCTCAAAGTGGAAGAGGAGCATCCGAGGAGGCGCCGAACACTTTGAGTCTCTTTGCCGGGAGCACTCGGAAGCCAAGCGCAAATAGCGGAAGGAGCACACGGCAACCCACCCACCTGACCCTCCAAACACCGTCTGCCCCACCTGCGACAGAGACTGTAGGTCCCACATTGGTCTCCGTCACCTTGGAACTCGTCTTAGTGTGGAAGCAAGTCATCCTCAACTCCGGGGGACTGCCTAAGGTGGTGGTATTTCTAAATTCATTATAGGCAGTCCCTTGGAATCAAGGCAGACTTGCTTCCACTCTAAAAGTGAGTTCTTAGGTGACTGAACAGTCCAATACGGGAATTACAAACTCTGTCACAAGTGGGACAGATAGTCGTTGTGGGAAAGGGTGGGTGGGACAGGTTTGCCGCATGCTCCTTCCGCTGCCTGCACTTGGCGACAAGACTCGAGGTGCTCAGTGCCCTCCCGGAAGCATTTCCTCCAGTTAGAGCGGTCTTTGGCCGGGGACTCCCAGGTGGCGGTGGAGATGTTGCATTTTATCAGGGAGGCTTTGAGGGTGTCCTTGAAACGTTTCCTCTGCCTGCCTTTGGCTCGTTTGCCGTGTAGGAGCTCAGAGTAGAACGCTTGCTTTGGGAATCTCGTTTCTGGCATGCGAACAATCAGCCCAGCGGAGCTGATCACGTGTGGTCAGTGCTTCAATGCTGGGGATGTTGGCCTGGTCGAGGACACGAGTGTTGGTGCGTCTCTCATCGCAGGGGATTTGCAGGATCTTGCGGGGAAACATCGTTGGTGGTATTTCTCCAGCGACTCGGTGTCGACTATACATGGTCCACGTCTCTAAGCCATAAATTACTCAGGCCACCAGATCACGTTCACACTGTGCCCCCCCACCCACCCAGTTTCCTCGTGCTTCTAGCGGGAGAGAGGCGAGCGGTAATGCGAGACGGACCAAAGCAAAAACGCCACCTACCTTGAAGAAGAACCCAACGGACCGCTGTTCAGAATCCATCTGGTCGCTTGTCGAGTCGCTTTCCTGTCCATCTTCACTGCTGTCGGGGCCTTTCAAGGACGACAACGGTATCTCTATTAAGCTAGTTCTTTTAACAGGGGCGGAGTTATCCTTTCTCCGACCGTCAGCCTGATCGTCGGGCTGCCCATCCGGCTTCTGAAGCGCGATTGGTCCGACGGGTCGGAGGTTACCTTCATGCTCAAGGTCAAAGAGTGGGTCATCGGGCTCATTAGCCAGGCCTTGCCGCGCGATTGGTCCGACCGGCCTTTGCTTCGGCCGAACGTCGGCGTGCGGCCCCTCGTCGTCGCCAAAGTAAATGGACGACTTGGTCTGCATGGTCACCTGGCTGGGCGAGAACTTGCGGAGGTGGGGCAGGGTGTCCACGTTCTGCGGAGGGGTCAGCACGCGGGTCAGCGGTGGGATCTTGAGCTCCACGGGCCGGGAGTGCCGCGGGCTCTTGGGCGGGGTGGCGTTGGCGGCCTTCTTCTGGCCGGACTGGGGCGAGCGGGTCCCGGGGGCTGCCGGCTTGCGCGAGGGCGAGGGGGACGGAGAGGAGGAGGAGAACTCGGCCGAGCGGGAGGGCTGGAAGTCCCGGGTCGGCCGCTGAGCGGGGGGCTTGGGGACGGGAATGACCCAGGCCTGCGTGTTCTTCTTCTCCATCAAGGTCTCCTGCTGCTGGGCCAACCGCTGCATGTCCACCTGCAGCGACGACAAGGCCGAGTTGAGCTTCGCCACGGCGCTGTTGTACTCCCCAATGTCCACGTCCGCCTCGGGCTCTTTGGGAGATTCCGGCACCCTCGGCTTTGCGTGCTTTTCCCCGTCGTCCCTGCCAAGATTCTCCTCGTGGCCCTTGTCCGATATCGAGCGATCTCGCCCCTTAAATTCCGACGGCGTTGGGCTTTCGTCTTCATCCTCATCATCCTCAATCTTCGACAACCTTTCTTCCAGGGATAGCTTCCGCTTGTCTTCCTCGGCCGCCTCGCCGCTCTGCGACTCCCCCCCTTCCTCCTTCTTCTTCAGCTGCAGGAAGGCGCTCTTGCCCAACCTCTGCCGGTGCTTGGCGAAGATGGCCTCGATCCGCTTCTTCTGCGCCTCGATGGCCCTGCGCTTCTCCTCCAGCCGCATGCCCAGCTGGGTCATCTCCGAGGCCAGCGCCTGGTTGCGGCTGGGGCTCTCGTCCGCCCGCTGGGCCCAGGAGGCCATCTGCTGGTCGTTGAGCTCCGAGCTGTCGGGCGTGGTCTTCTGCGAGCTGCTAGACTTGCCCGAGTCGACCGGGTTGATCATCTTCATCTTGCGCTCGGCAAAGCTGGTCATCTTGGCCCCGGAGCCGGAAGAGGCCACGCTCTCGGCCTGCGAGCTGATGGAGCTGAGGCAGGAGGTGCACTCGTCCTTGCTGGTGTAGTCCTTCTCCTGGGCGGGCCGCGACGAGTCCTCCACGTCGGAGTCCAGGCTGTTGTCCCGCAGCACCGAGTCGTCGTCCCGCGAACAGTTGCCGTCCTCCGAGGGGACCTCGCCGCCGGTCAGCGGGTCCCCCCCACCGGACTCCTTGGTGGCTTCGGCGGACTTGTACGGGGGACTGAGGTCAAACTTGGACTGGCCGGTCTTGGGTTTGGCAAAGCCTTCCGTCAGGTTGGGCCGGTGAAGGAAGAAGCCATCGGGCGCGCCCTCGGGCCGGAGCCGGGGCTCGAGCTTGTCCGTGTTGTGGATGATCTTCAGCGCTTCTTCAATGGTCGGCAGCTCGGTGTAGTTATTGTGGTCATCCACCACCCCGTTTTCAACCGGCCGGTGCTGACCTTGGTATTTGTGCTCCGCCAGATTGTTGGACGGCGGCGGCGGCAACCCTTTCCGAGGCGCCTTGGGCGACGTGGCCAGCCCGTTCTCGCCCGCCAGAAGCTCCTCCTTCCCCAGGAAATCAGCGGGGTCCTCGGCGGAACTGTACGCGGCCCGGGGCAAGCAGTTCTGCGAGCGGTAGGCGTTGGTGGCCAGGCTGTCGGAGCTGATGGACCTCATCAAGCCCACGGGATTCCCCATGACGATGTCCACATCGCTGTCCAATCCAAAGGGAATGCTGAAGGACACGGCCTGCGACAGCGGTCTGCATCAGAGAGAAATGGAGACCAATAAATTAAACATAGCATGAGAAATAGGAGCAGGAGTCGGCCATAGGGCCCCCCCGAGCCTGCTCCGCCATTCAATAAGATCACGGCTGATCTGATCCTGGCCTCAGCTCCACTTCCCTGCCTGCTCCCCATAACCCTCGACTCCCTTATCACTCAAAAATCTGTCTACCTCCACCTTAAATATACTCAATGACCCAGTCTCCACAGCTCTCTGGGGGTAAAGAATTCTACAGATTTACAACCCTCAGAAGAAATTCCTCCTCATCTCCGTTCTAAATGGGCGACCCCTTATTCTGAAACTATGCCCCCGAGCTCTAGATTCCCCCACGAGGGGAAACATCCTCTCTGCATCTATCTTGTCGAGCCCCCTCAGTATCTTGTGTATTTCAATAAGATCCCCTCTCATTCTTCTGAACTCCAATGAGTATAGGCCCAACATGCTCTACTTTTTTTTCCAGAAGTCAACCCCTTCATCTCAGGATTCAACCTAGTGAACCTTCTCTGAACAGCCTCCAATGCAAGTATGTCCTTCCTTAAATACAGAGACCAAAACTGTATGCAGTACTCCAGTTGTGGTCTCACCAATACCCTGTATGTTATGTATGTAAACACTACCAATGTGCAAGACTTGCCACCAGGGGGCGCACAGGTATAAAAGGCAGTCTACCACACTGCCTCCTCACTCTGGAGTTACATTAAAGAGACCAAGGTCACAACAGTTTGAGCTTAAGATATACAATCTTGTGGAGTTATTCTGAACATAACACTGTACAGTGTAGCAGGACTTGCCTACTTTTATACTCCATCCCCCTTGCAATAAACAGCAGGTTAAAGGTTGGATGGAAGACAAGACTGGATTAAAATTAAAGATTTGGAGGGAGGGGGTTCGAAATTTGGTACTAACATTTTTGAGGTACTGATTTGGTACTGCCATTTGAGAGTGCTGATTTTACGGGCAGGCATCCGGTGCAGGCTTCAACTGCCAAATTCAGTTTTTACGGCCAAAGATGAGAGAGCAGCGCTAAAAAGTGACATTGCACACTCATCCTTGGGCGGGAGCTCAGGAGGCCGGCTGAATTTCCCCGCGGGAGGCTGCCGCCGTGCTAGGTGGGAAACGGGAAAGAAAACAACTCCAATTTCTCCAAACGGTACGGCAGCCGTTCAAATGAAATATCGCGACAGAGACGCCAAGGAGGTGTTGCACGTGCACTGACATCAGGATTTCCATGGTACCAGCCTGCGGGACGCAACGTTTTAACGCCCTTAAAAAAAAACCACCACCGAATTTCACGTCGGGCGTGATCAGCACCCAGCGCCACGCCCAAGCGCCCCAACTCCCACTTAACACCCAACACCGGAGTTATCAGCAGGCGTTAAGCAACCGGATTTCAACCCCCTGGGTTTTGGTCGCAAGAGTCATCAACATTAAGAAAGGGAGTGAAAGTAAGTTCCTTGGGTTGATTGGAGAGTTAACGCTATGGACGAGCGAAAATGGACCACATGTCTTCCTCATCTCTCGTCGATCATGAGGTCGGTTTTGAGATCAATAGAACCACAAGAAGAGAAGAGCACAGAAGGAGGCCATTCGGCCCATCGTGCTAGCTCTTTGCCAAAGCAATCCAAAGCTAATCCCACTGCCCTGCTCTCGTCCTCCGACAGCAGTCAAGGGGAATTTGTGCGCACGTTAAAATCACGAACTGCACTGGTGTGATCTCTCCAATACTGGCGGCCAGCAGTCGAGACTCAGTGGCGGAAAATTCACCTGCAACTTGTGTCTGGAGCAGGTGAACTGGACCCTGGAGAGATTTGCTGCTGAATTTAATCTCTCGCTCCCCTAAAAGGACAGCGAGGAATTCTATTCCTGGTTAAGATAAGAATTCGGAGCAGGAGTCGGCCATTCGGCCCCTCGAGCCTGCTCCACCATTCAATAAGATCATGGCTGATCTTCTACCTCAACTCCACTTTCCTGCACGATCCCCATTTACCTGGATTCCCTTAATATCCAAAAATCTATCGATCTCTGTCTTGAATATACTCAACGACTGAGCCCTCTGGGGTAGAGAATTCCAAAGATTCACCAGCCTCAGTGAAGAAATTTCTCCTCATCTCAGTCCTAAATGGCCAACCCCTTATTCTGAGACTGTGACCCCCCTGGTTCTAGACTCCCCAGCCAGAGGGAATCATCTACCCTGTAAGAATTTTGTATGAATCACCTCTCATTCTTCTAAACTCTAGAGAATATAGGCCTAGTCTACTCAATCTCTCCTCATAGGACAATCCCCCCATCCCAGGAATCAGTCTGGTGAACCTTCGATGCACTGCCTCTCTGGCAAGTTCTGAGACTGTAACCCCTGGTTCTAGACTCCCCAGCCAGAGGGAAACATCCTCCCTGCATCTACCCTGTCAAGCCCTGAACTACGAAGTTAAGGTCTGGAAAAACTCTCCTGTAGTGACTAATAACCTCAATTTAGAAAGTCACAATTAAAATGTATCGTTGTATCAGTGCCCTATTTTCTCTTCTACATTAAAGTAGGCCATTTCTCACGGGGGCGTGTAGAACCTTAGCAACCCTCCATAGCAACAGAGTGTGTCAAATTGCACCATAACCGTTAGATACTGGTTCACTGTTGCTAGAAGCAAGTAACCAGATCCATCTTCTGCTCTGAAAAGAAATACAGTGGCTACAATTCCTTTATCCATTTAAAGTACAGCCCTCGCCCCTAGCCCCACCGGCCCTCCAATCCATGAGCCAATAGCCACCGATATTATACAACTCTATGGGCCCAATTCGGCATTGCACACTCTCCAGGCTCAATTGCTTGTGCGAGATTACGATCGACTCCACTCATTGTATCGGACACTTTCATCACTGGCGATTAAGAACAGAAGAACATAAGAAATAGGAGCAGGAGGTGATCATTCGGCCCCTCGAGCCTGCTCCGCCATTCAATAAGATAATGGTTGATCATCCAGTTCCCTGCACGATCTCAGCCTTGAATATAAGCCAGAGGACTCAGCATCCATAGCCCTCTGGGACAGAGAATTCAAAAGATTCACCACCCTCTGAGTGAAGAAACATTACGAAAGAAAAAAAGGGAGGCTTCTTAAAGAAGATTCCAGACTTTGGGGGGGGTAGGGGGGGGGGGAAATCAAGAATATATTCTTGAAATGATAAAGTGCTACACTACATTAATTAACCAATTCCTGACTGAACATAGACCAGCAGGAGGTTAAAATGGATCAGTGGTCGGACTCAATTGGCCACACAAGAAATAGGAGCAGGAGTAGGCCATACGGCCCCTTGAGCCTGCTCCACCATTCAATTACGATCATGGCTGATCCGATCCTGGCCTCAGCTCCACTTCCCTGCCCGCTCCCCATAACCTCTCACTCCCTTATTGCTCAAAAATCTATCTCCACCTTAAATATATTCAATGACCCAGCCTCCACAGCTCTCTGGGTCAGAGAATTCCAACCCTCAGTGAAGAAATTGCTCCTCATCTCCGTTTTAAATGGGCAGCCCCTTATTCGGAGACTATGCCCCCTAGTTTTAGTTTCCTCCCCATGAGTGGAAATATCCTCTCTGCATCCACCTTGTCCAGCCCCCACATAACAGGACAAGTTGGATGGTCAGCATTATACTTTCTTATTCCCATCATTTGTTCCAATGTCTAAAATTACCTCTTTATTTGCTTCTTCGTCCATGCCTTTCCAAAGGAATCAACTTGTGACATTGAGGTAGAGTGATTCAGTGGACCTGAGGAGAAGAATATGCACAGATGGTTCAATGCTTATATTTAACAGAGAAAAAAAAACACTCAAAAGGTGACCTCTGGCTTGCCTCGGTTGGCTAGGCAGACAGAGACATTGCCTCAACTGTCACTGTAATTGGCTAGTTACAATGTGTTATGTATGTAACTATGTAATACTTGCCACCAGAGGGCGCGACTGTTGGAGTCCCAATGGTCACCTGCACACATGTGCAGGGCCAATATAAAAAAAGGTTGGCTGCCATGTTGTTTAGGCACTCTGGAGTTGTAATAAAGACGACTAAGGTCACACTAAGTTTAGCTCACAGTACTCAGCCTCGTGGAGTTCTTCTATACACAACACAATGGAACAATACTTTCCCACTGCAATGAAATACAGTCTAATTCAGCAACACGGCGTCGATTGGGGCTCGAAATAATAATGGGTAGCACCCTCACCCGAATCAGAAGGTTGTGGGTTCAGGTTTCACTCCAGGAGCTTGAGCACAAAAATCTAGGCCAACACTCCCAGTGCAGTACTGAGGGAGCGCCGCACTGTCGGAGGTGCCGTCTTTCGGATGAAACGTGAAACCGAGGCCCCGTCTGCTCTCAGGTGGGCGGAAAAGATCCCACGGCACTATTTCAAAGAAGAGCAGGGGAGTGATCCCCGGTGTCCTGGGGCCAATATTTATCCCTCAATCAACATAACAAAAACAGGAGCTTGCCGTGCGCAAATTGGCTGCCGCGTTTCCCACATTACAACAGTGACTGCACTTCAAAAAGTACTTCATTG
This sequence comes from Pristiophorus japonicus, assembly GCF_044704955.1. Classification (NCBI taxonomy): domain Eukaryota; kingdom Metazoa; phylum Chordata; class Chondrichthyes; family Pristiophoridae; genus Pristiophorus; species Pristiophorus japonicus. Next base: position 11,375,713 of record NC_092000.1, on the reverse strand, counting down.
GCTGTAAAGTGCTTCGAGACGTCCGGTGGCCGTGAAAGGCGCTATATAAATGCAAGTCTTTCTTTTCTAAAAAGATCATTCCAACTGGTGGCTGCTGGATTTCACGGGAAGGCGACACTGGAAAGTTAATGCATCACCGAATAACTAGAAAGGCCACCTCCACATATTGTGCTTCACTCAAGAGAACGGGCTGCGAAGAGGTCTCGCTCGTTGCTGGCGAGAGAGGCAGACAGTGCCAGTCCACTCCCATTCCTGCTACTTGGTTCATTTCCAGCAGCCCTGGCGTGGTTGGCGGGGGGTGGGGGGGGGGGGGGATGACAAAACACGCCCAAAGCAGAGGCAAACATCTGGAATGCGAGGCGAGGAAATTCTGGCTTTGGAAGTTAACCATAAATGCCGATCGGTGCCAGGTCTAGAGTCAGGCTGGGGAAAAGACCAATTGGCCTCAATCAGTGCTTTGTGGCAGATTTGAATCTGGATGCCCTGCATTCTTGGCAAAAGAGGAAAGCATGGTCAGAAGCGCACTCATTTTCTTCCTGTCCTTAATGGGGAAGAACCGCTAGGATAGCTTAATTATCCTAGGAACTTGGCATTTTAGTCCGTGTTCAGAACCCACAGCTTAAAAAGGACCACACATGCGTTTTAAGCAGAAATGGATCGGATTTATACATGTTCATTCAGAGAGCTTATTAGGATTGTGCCAAAACAAACAGTGTCTCCATCACTGAGCTGTCAAAGAAACAACTTCAAGTAATACGTACACTTCAAAAGGCAGCAATTAAGAAAAACGTGCCGTTAGCGCACATCAGTACCAAGAGTGTGTCCGGACCCCCCAACTCAACAGATAACAGTTTAGCCGACAGACTTGAATACAATCTAATTCAGCGACACGGTGTGGATTGGGGCTTGAAATAATAATGGGTACCACTCTCGCCTCAGAGTCGGAAGGTTAAGGGTTCAAGTCCCACTTCAGGGACTTGAGCACAATAAATCTAGGCTGACACTCCCAGTGCAGTGCTGAGGGAGTGCTGCACTGTCGGAGGTGCCGTCTTTCGGATGAGACGTTAAACCGAGGCCCCGTCTGCTCTCTCAGCTAGATGTAATAGATCCTGCGGCACTATTTCGAAGAAGAGCAGGGGGGAGTTCTCCCCGGTGCCCTGGGGCCAATATTTATCCCTCAATCAACATAACAAAAAAAACAGATTATCTGGTCATCATCACATTGCTGTTGTGGGAGCTTGCTGTGCACAATTTGGCTGCTGCATTTCCCACACTCGGCCCTACAGACTTGAATCTCCAATGCAGAACTAATCCCTTCTACTTTCGAGTGGTGTTTACCACAGCCCTTGGAACGTCAGTGTCCAGCCTCGAAAGGCACCAATGCTGGCAATGGGACTCTATCCCGCTGAGCCATCAGTCAGACAAACAAAGCTTCACTTGAAACTACAACACATTTTAAGTAAAAGCACAAGAAAGATGATTGCCAGGCTATTTATAACGTATGTGTCAAACACAAACTAAATGTTGGAAGGGGGAATTAGAGATACATTGCGTAGTTTTTTTTAAAAATGATACCGTAAAGAAAGGCAGGCTTGCATTTATATAGCACCTTTTACAACCTCGGGGCATCCCACAGCGCTTTATAGCCAATGAAGTACTTTTGGAGTGTAGTCACTGTTGTAATGTGGGAAACGCGGCAATCAATTTGCGCACAGCAAGCTCCCACAACACAGCAATGTGATAATGGCCGGAGAATCCGTTTCTTTTATGATGTTGATCGAGGGAGAAATATTAGCCAGGGCACGGAGGATAACTCTTCAAAATAGTGGCCACGGGAACTTTTACGCCTAGCCAAGAGAGCAGACGGGGGCCTCGGTTGAACGTCTCATCCAAAAGGCAGCACCTCCGACAATGCAGCGTTCCCTCAGGACAGCATCAGGGAGTGTCAGCCTAGAGTTTTGTGCTCAAGTCTCTGGAGTGGGAGTGGAACCCACAAACTTCTGACTCAGGGGCGAGAGTACGCTACCCATCGAGCCCCAGCTGACACCGCTAGCCAATCTCCTGTGGGGAGTCCAGGCCAGGCAGCGATAACTGGACCAGGTCACGAAGACGTAACTCAGTCCCTACTTTAAAATCACTCATTCTATCCCTATTTCTGTAATTCCTTTATAAGAAATCTCATGTCCACACTCTATGAAAACAACCTATGTAAACGTGTTACGCTGTAATTCCACCCTCCTGCCAGTGGAGGCGCTGCAGCGTGCACAGCAGCAGATTACAAAGGCAGCCCGACAGTTTCCATTATAAACACGGACGTAGGAACTTAATGGAAAAAGTGGCCAGGAAACAGGAAGGGTTTGATTTTTTTAAAAAGATATTATAGGTGATGTTGTAATACATAACAGCAGCCCTGCTGAAGCCACAGACCCACATCAGAGGAAAAACATGAAGGTGTCATTATAAGGTGATTAGTCTTTAGCTGCATTTTTTTTGGTTTGTTCAATTATTATGGGGTGTATTCTGTGGGCGTGGAGATACAACAGCAGGTCATAATTATAGATTAATAGATACTAACGGCAAATTACAAGGTAATTCAATTGAACTGCACTAATGATAAGCTGCAACCATGAAGTAGCTTATAATCAACAACACATGGCAAGATGGAATTACTGCACGACGCTCATTGTCAGGCGCTTATTATTTCTTCTGCCACAGAGGATGTTTTAAATCAAGTTTCTTTTCTCCATGTGGAAGGTGCCCTGGCGACGGAAGAGGTCGCGGGCGTCGGGAAAGGCCGCAATTTAAAGACCGTTTTTGATCCAGGTTCCGCACATCTCCGGCTCCCGGCTTGTCGGGATCGGACCACCTGGATCAGTCGGCACCACCTTCGGCCACATCAGGAGGCTGGAGGTTTCAAGCTCCATTGCAGGAACGGAGAGTCGGCACCTCAGTGCTCTCACGAGCAGCGTGGAGGCCCCGACCTGCCCGAGAACACCGGCGGCAGGTCGGGGCCATAAAACGAGCGGAGGCCGCTTCAGGGAGCAGTGCGAGCTGGTGCAGGAGGGCGACGGCAGCGAAGAGGGACGTCATCAAGGTCCAGGTCGGTGATTGGGGCGTGGGCAGGTACAGCAGGAGCAGCGAGGTCGGGGCGAGGGAGCGGCGAGAGATTGTAGAGGGACGTGATCGGGGCCCAGGGACAGCACGGGCCAGCCCACACTGTGCGATATGTGCGCGCACCAGGTCCGTGCACCAGAGCTGGTCTCCAGTCGTCTTGGATAATCCTTGCCACTGTACCAATATACATGAATGATTTAGGCGAAGGAATTGAGTGTAATATCTCCAAGTTTGCAGATGACACTAAGCTGGGTGGCAGTGTGAGCTGTGAGGAGGATGCCAAGAGGCTACAGGGCGAGTGGACAGGTTAGGTGAGTGGGAAAATGCATGGCAGATGCAGTATAATGTGGATAAATGTGAGGTTATCCACTTTGGTGGAAAAACAGGAAGGCAGAAAATTATCTGATTGGTGACAGATTAGGAAAAGGGGAGGTGCAACGAGACCTGCGTGTCATGGTACATTAGTCATTGAAAGTTGGCATGCAGGTACAGCAGGCGGTGAAGGCGGCAAATGGTATGTTGACCTTCATAGCTAGGGGATTTTTGAGTATAGGAGCAGGGAGGTCTTACTGCAGTTGTACAGGGCCTTGGTGAGGCCACACCTTGAATATTGTGTACAGTTTTGGTCTCCTAATCTGAGGAAGAACATTCTTGTTATTCAGGGAATGCAGCGAAGGTTCACCAGACTGATTCCCGGGATGGCAGGACTGACATAAGAAAGACTGGATCAACTAGGCTTATATTCACTGGAGTTTAGAAGGATGAGAGGGGATCTCATAGAAACATAAAATTCTGACGGGACTGGACAGGTTAGATGCAGGAAGAATGTTCCCGATTTTGGGGAAGTCTAGAACCAGGGGTCACAGTCTAAGGATAAGGGGTAAGCCATTTAGGACCGAGATGAGAAAAAACTTCTTCACTCAGAGAATTGTGAACCTGTGGAATTCTCTACCACAGAAAGTTGTTGAGGCCAGTTCATTAGATATATTCAAAAGGGAGTTAGATGTGGCCCTCATGGCTAAAGGGATCAAGGGGTATGGAGAGAAAGCAGGAATGGGGTACTGAAGTTGCATGATCAGCCATGATCATATTGAATGGTGGTGCAGGCTCAAAGGCCAAATGGCCTACTCCGGCACCTATTTTCCATGTTTCTAAAACCTCGCTGTGTCAAGCCCGTGGTGGCTGGTGTGCAACGGCCACCTCACGTTAAAAAAATCCACACACAGGCATCTTCCACCCTTCAGGATGCAAGTTTGTGACCTTCATTGAAACACCTGTGAACTCGTCCTTTTTTGGCATGGATGCAAGTCATCCTCGTTTCAAGGGACCTCCCATGATGCTCTCCCAAGGGAGCGCTGCGGAGTCTAGAGCAAGGCTTAAACCCAACCTGCCCCCCCCCCCACCCCCGACTCAGACAAGAACGTTTACCACTGAGCCAAGGTCAAGTGTCATGTCAATATTTCCCATTCAATTTTGACACGTCAGCCGTCAGTGTAGTTACATGCTGCTAGGTAGCGCTAGCGAGCAAGTGTCTGAAGTCTCGCAATTCCGTCGCCATAACAACCATCACTTGTATTGATCAATGGATTACGGCCAACAGGAAAACTACTAGTTTTTAAAAAAATATTAGTTCACGAGATGTGGGCATCGCTGGCAAGGCCAGAATTTATTGCCCATTCCTAATTGCATGGCTTGCTAGGCCATTGAAGAGGGGAGTGAAGAGTCCTAAGAACATAAGAAATAGGAGCAGGAGTAGGCCATACGGCCCCTCGAGCCTGCTCCACCATTTAATACGATCACGGACAATCCGATCATGGACTCAGGTCAGTCAACCACCTTGCTGTGGGTCTGGAGTCACGTATAGGCCCAGACCGGGTAAGGGCAGCAGATTTCCCTGAAAAGGACATTAGTGAACCAGATGGGTTTTAACGTCAAAGTCCACGGTCACCATTACTGCTACTAGCTTTTTATTCCAGATTTACTTAACTGAATTTAAGTTCCCCAGCTGCCATGGTGGGATTTGAACTCTGGTCTCTGGATCATTAGTCCAGGCCATTAGTTATTCGTTACTTACTTACAGATCATTAGTTGCCTACCTGTTGGAGTCCCAAGGGATCCCAGCATCCCTTTGGAGCACGGTATATAAGCAGGCCACCCACAAGGTACCTGCACTCTGGAATCTTATTAAAGGAGCTAAGATCACACTTGTTCATTACACACAGTACTCAGTCTCACCATTTATGCCGAGTATAACAATTACCATGATGCTGCCATTCCCTTAAGTATAATCATCATCACCGCAACGCAATTTTTCAAATTGAGAAGACAGCAATCAGCAGGCTTTCCAACACAAGCAACATTTTCCGTCATTCGGAGACAAGAACTCAAAGGAAACGCGGCAGCCAATTTGCGCACAGCAAGCTCCCACAAACAGCCGTGTGATAATGACCAGATAATCTGCTTTTTATAGTGATGTTGATGGAGGAATAAATATTGGCCCCAGGACGCCGGGGATAACTCCCTTGCTCTTCTTTCGAAATAGTGCCATGGGATCTTTTACGTCCACCTGAGAGGGCAGACGGGGCCTCGGTTTAACGCCCCATCTGATGGCAGTGCAGCTCTCCCTCAGCACTGGGAGGGTCAGCCTAGATTTGTGCGCTCGAGTCGCTGGAGTGGGGGCTTGAACCCATAAACCTTCTGACTCCGAGGCGAGGGTGTCGCCCACTGAGCCACTGGCTGCTCACAGCGACGTCCGGGAGATTCATTTCCAATTCCTGGAGACCCCTAGGGCAAAATCCTGGAGGGGTGGAGGCGTCCCCTAATCTCGGAGCATTGTTTCCGGCAAAGCCCTGGGCCAAGGACATCCCATTACCTGAGCTTCTTCTTCCAGGGGACGTCTGCTGAATCACAGGCAGGAAAGGCTGCTTCAGCAGGAAGGCCGGCAGTCGACTGAAACAAGCAGAGAGAGTTGAAAAATCAATGAACACAATTAACCTCTGCCACAATAAAAGGGATCACGTGGTACGAGCAGACCCAACACCGGCAGCTTTGTGGCTGGGCCATTCAATGTATTCTAATAAGCCATGTCGGCACTGATGCAGCACAGGAGGCGTGGGTCAGCTGGCCCAGTGTCCATTTATATTTCTAGCTGTGTCTCGACACGCAAGTTCCTTTGAACTGGGACACAAGAATAACAACTTGCATTTATATAGCTGCCTTAACACAGTAAAACGCCCCGCGGCACTTCACAGGAGCGTTACCACACCAGATTTTGACACCGAGTCATATAAGGCGAAGCTTGGGTCGAAGAGGTAGGTTTTAAGTAGTGCCGTAGAGGAGGAAAGAGAGGCGGAGGGGTTTAGGGAGGGAATTCCAGAGTTTGGGGCCCAAGCAACTGAAGGCACGGCCACCAATGGTGGAGCGATTACAATCAGGGATGCTCAAGAGGGCAGAATTAGAGAGCAGAGCAGATTATAAGAACATAATTAGGAGCAGGAGGCGGCCATTCGGCCCCTCTAACCTGCTCCACCATTCAATAAGATCATGGCTGATCTTCTACCTCAACTCTACTTTCATGCACTATCCCCATCACGAGATCTCGGAGAGTTTTAGGGCTGGAGGAAATTAGAGAAAGGAAAGGGGGCGAGGCCCTGGAGGGATTTGAACACAAGGATGATGATTTTTTTAAAAAAAATATTGAGGTGTTGCCGGACCGGGCTGAATTCAGCGAACACAGGGGTGATGGGTGAGTGGGACTTGGCATGAGTTAGGCCACGTGCAGCTGAGTTTTGGGATGGGCTCAGTTTTATGGAGGGCTCAAGGTGGGAGGCCAGCCAGGCGAGCACTGGAATAGCCAGGGGTCTGTCGTGAATACAGCACGGACAATCGACAGGGGACACTCCAGCAACTCACCAAGCTCAGCTCAGCTAGCAGCGCCTCCCGCCCTCGTGACCTTCGACACGGAGAAGGGACAAGAGCAGCGACGTCGTGTGAACACCATCGCCTCTTCAGCTCCCCTCCGGGTCACACAGCATCCCGACTCAAGCAGATATCGTCGCTCTTTCATCGGCACTGGGCCAGTGGCCTGGAGCTATCCACCTAAAACCATTGTGGGAGCACCACACCACTCACACAGCAGCAGTTCAAGAAGAATGCCCACCCCAAAACTTCCCTCTTACCTCACAGGACCTTGGTGAGGCCTCACCTGGAATATTGTGTTCAGTTTTGGTCTCCTAATCTGAGGAAGGACGTTCTTGCTATTGAGGGAGTGCAGCGAAGGCTCACCAGACTGATTCCCGGGATGGCAGGACTGACATATGAGGAGAGACTGGATCGACTGGGCCTGTATTCACTGGAGTTTAGAAGAATGAGAGGGGATCTCATAGAAACATAAAATTCTGACGGGACTGGACAGGTTAGATGCAGGAAGAATGTTCCCGATGTTGGGGAAGTCCAGAACCGGGGACATAGTCGAAGGATAAGGGGTAAGCCATTTAGGACCGAGATGAGGAGAAACTTCTTCACTCAGAGTGGTGAACCAGTGGAATTCTCTACCGCAGAAAGTTATTGATGCCAGTTCATTGGATATATTCGAGAGAGAGTTAGATATGGCCCTTTCGGCTAAAGGGATCAAGGGGTATGGAGAGAAAGCAGGAAAGGGGTACTGAGGTGAATGATCAGCAATGATATTGAATGGTGATGCAGGCTCGAAGGGCTGAATGGCCTACTCCTGGCACCTATTTTCTATGTTTCTATGTTTTTGTGTTTCTTTATGCTGTCAGCAAGCCACGAGCTCACTTTGAGCGCAATCATTTTGCCCGTGGGCAAATTTTACAACAACCACCACTTAAAAGCATATATTCAGAAATACTACACAAGCAGAAAGTAGCGCAGGTGACCACAAGCTTGGTAAAAGAGGTAGGTTTTAAGGAGCGTCTTAAAAGGAGGAGAGAGGGGTAGAGAGACGGAGAGGTTTAGGCAGGGAGTTCCAGAGCTTGGGGCCCAGGCAGCTGAAGGCACGGCCACCGATTGCTCAAGGGGGCAGAATTAGAGGAGCGCAGGCATGTTGGGAGGGTTGTGGGGCTGGAGGAGATTACAGAGATAGGGAGGGGCGAGGTCATGGAGGGATTTGAAAATAAGGGAGAATTTTGAAATCGAGGCGTTGCTTAACCGGGGACCCAATGTAAGTCAGCGAGCACAGCGGGTGATAGGTGAGCGGGACTTGGTGCCAGTTAGGACACGGGGCAGCCGAGTTTTGGATGACCTCAAGTTCACGCAGGGTAGAATGTGGGAGGCCAGCCAGCAGCCATCAAAGAACTCACTTTGGGAGCGGAAGCAAGTCTTCCTCGATTCCGAGGGACTGCCTATGATGATGATGATGATGGAGTAGCCAAGTCTAGGAGGTAACAGAGGCACAGATGAGCCGAGGAGGGAAATGAATTGACCTACGCCGTAGACAACTCCAGCACAACATGAACGGTGTGTTACGGTCGGGACCGAACTTGACATACTACAGGCCTCAGACACTGAGAAACAGGCTGAGAAGAGGCCAAGTCAGGACTCGGGGGAGGGGGGCTTTTTATGGTTTGCATCTGCTTAAATTAAGAAATCAAACTTCACATTTTCACTAAGTTCACTGCTAAAGTGCAACCTGACAGCCATCTGTTTTTACAATAACATTTACATTTTTTGAAAAAAGGTACTATTCAAGTGCAGGTCACAGTGAGGAGCCATTTTCAAAAGCTAATATAAGCCTGTAGGATTGATAGAAAGCAACCGACCCTCACACGGAACCCCCCTCACACGCATACCACCCCCTCCCAATTAATGAGGAGGCTGCGTTGCTGGGCCTTTGATAATTTGTTCAAGAGCAGCCCCTTGGGTAAAAGACTCCATGTTTGGGGCCTCTCCTCCCCCACCCACTCTCTGTTTACATCCAATACACTAAACACTGGTGCCAAACATCATCACTCCAACCAGAACTGCAGGCCTCTGGAGAACAGCAAAGCAAACCTGATGTTAATTTTGAAGAAAAAGTGGTTTCTGAAACATCACCACCATCAATTTGATTTATTTTAGTTTCCATCTCCGCCCAGCTGGATTTGACTAGAACTTGGATTTGCAGCATGATTGATGTGCCAGGCTTAAAGATTGTCTCCGTCCTCGCCAGAGTTGGTCCGACTCCACTTCTCATTTACTTTAATAGAGACCAGAACAAGCTTGTAACATGGCCCCTCCCCCATTTCTTTTGTACACATGGAACATTTACTACACAAAATTCAAAATGGCCAAGCCCAGAACGGTTACAGGAAGTGACAATAAACACTTGGAGCCAACAGCAAAATACAAAACATCTGTGTGTCTTAAACAGTTACAAGCCTTTATAAGAAATAAGATCAGGAGTCGGCCATACGGCCCCTCGAGTCGGCTCCGCCATTCAAGAAGATCATGGCGGATCTGAATTGGCCGAAACTCCACTTTCCTGCCTGTTCCCCATAACTCTTCATTCCCGTATCTGTCTATCTCGACTTTGAATATATTCAATGGCCCAGCCTCCACAGCTCTCGGAGGTAGAAAATTCCACAGATTCACGACCCTCGAAGAAATTTCTCCTCATCTCCGTCTTAAATGGACAACCCCTTATTCTGAAACTATGTCCCCGAGTTCCAGATTCCCCCATGGGGGGGAAACATCCTCTCAACATCTACCCTGTCAAGCCCCCTCAGAAACATATATGTTTCAATAAGATCACCTCTCATTCTTCTCAACGCTAATGAGTATAGACCCAATCTACTCAACCTTTCTTCATAAGACAACCCCTACAACTCAGGAATTAACCTCGTGAATCTTCTCTGAACTGCCTCCAATGCAAGTATATCCCTGCTTAAATAAAGAGACCAAAACTGCACGCAGTACTCCAGGTGTGGTTTATAACAGCAAATTGTAAATTATATAGTGCATTTAATGTAGTAAAGAATCCCAAGGCATTTCATAGGAGTGGTAAACAAAATTTGTCATCGAGCCACATAAGAAATTGGGGCAGGTGACCAAAAGCTTGACCAAAGAGGTAGGTTTTAAGGAGCGTCTTAAAAGGAGAGAGGGGTGGAGAGGTTTAGGGAGGAAGTTCCAGAGCTTGGGGCCTTGGCCGCTGGAGGCATGGCCACCAATGGTGGAGCGATGGAAATCGGGGATGCTCAGGAGGCCAGAATTGGAGGAGCACATAGATCTCGGAGGCCTGTACTTAACATTTTTCATTTTTTAATTCCATGCTAGGCTAGCCTAATCATTCTCTAAATTTCCCCCCCCCCCAAAAAAAAAACATGGAACAAAATACTATAGATTATGGAAAGCTGAAGCAACAGCTGAATCGCTGGAAAAATTTGCTGGCCAATGATGAAATGACAGGGCGGTGTGACTAATTGGATGGTTTTTGCACAGTCACGGTGGGCCGAATGGCCTCCTACTGCGCTGTGCATGGTTCTATGATGGATTATTACAGATTGCCAGTTGTCGAATGCGGGGGTTCACAGGCATGACTCCCTTCCCCCCATCATCCCGCCCTGTGCTATCACAGCAACGCACAGGGATTGAGCAATGCTGCAAAATGACATTTGACCGCGCAGGATGGACCTCCTGAACTGAAGGCCTACCTGATGCTCTCGGCCCCTGTGGGTGTGTTGGGTTCACTTCCAGAAGCATCTGTAACAGAAACAAGTCGGTTGGTCCTTGCGATGGTGCATTACAAAAATCACACACACTGAAAGGGTCACGGTAGGATGCTGACGGCCAACTATTTATCTAGACTTTGAGAGGATAGGAACAGAAGAACGAGAAATAGGGCCATTCGGCCCCTCGAACCCCATTCAGTAAGATCATGGCTGATCATAGACCTCAACTCCAGTTTCCCGCCCGATCCCCATATCCCTCAATGCCAATAAAAGAGCATAAGAAATAGGAGTAGGAGTCGGCCATTCGGCCCCTCGAACCTGCTCCACCATTCGATATCATGGTTGATCCGATCATGGACTCAGCTCCACTTCCCTGCCCGCTCATCATAACCCCCCCACTCCCTTATTGCTCAAAAATCTGTCTATCTCCACCTTAAATATATTCAATGACCCAGCCTCCACAGCTCTCTGGGGCAGAGAATTCCACAGATTCACGACCCTCAGAGAAGAAATTCCTCCTCATCTCAGTTTTAAATGGGCGACCCCTTATTTTGATACTATGTCCCCTAGTTTCAGTTTCCCCTGTGAGTGGAAATAGCCTCTCTGCATCCACCTTGTCAAGCCCCCTCTATCTTATAAGTTTCAATAAGATCACCTCTCATTCTTCTGAACTCCAATGTGTATAGGCTCAACCTATCCTCATAAGTCAACCCCCTCATCACTGGAATCAACCCAGCGAACCTTCGCTCCTCTTAATATTCAAGATAGTTTTCCCACTGCATCAATCCCATTATCTGGACCACAGCAACATCATCAATACATCTCAGAATGCACCAGGTCCAGTTTCCAATTAATTTCACTTTGTGGTTGGTTTTCTCTCACTCCCTCCTTCCCCATCCCTTACAACTCAGGCTTATTCCCCCCACTTTCAAGGCAGTCAAATGGTTGTTGCTCCACCATATTGATTTCCAAAGCAATAATACTTCATCGAACATGGGTGTTCGGAATTAAGAACATAAGAAATAGGAGCAGGAGTAGGCCATGTGGACCCTCGAGCCTGCTCCGCCATTCAATATCATGGCTGATCGATCTCCTCCACCTCCCCGCCCTGCTCCAGATTATACCCTAGACATTAGACATTGGTTCAACAATGGCTTTAAACAAAAAAAGTCGTGGTGGTTCATTTTCTCAATGCAAGGGAAATTAGTGCAGGGCAAATAGAAAATGTTTGAGCTATTTGGCTCCATTTGTATCCAGCACCATCAGATCAGCTTGAGTGTGGGTTAAATGCAGATAAAGCTCCCTCTACTCTGGGTGGCTAGAGAAACAAAAGGATGACGGGGTTATCTAACCCCAAGGCACCGGGCTTCCCAAACCTTTCGGCTGATCACCGATGCAGGGGCAGCAAACCCAAGGCAGATGGTTAGTCACCTTGGGTAGAGTAGCCAAGATGGACTGAAGTGGGACAATATTTATTAACGAAGGTTTAACAATCACAGATGCATACATTACAGACATGAACTGTGTACCACATATCAATTTCCTATACACCCTGCCATTTTTCCTCTTAACCATTCTAATTAGTTACCATGGCAATAGCTGGCTACGAACCGATGGGCAACCTTAATGCTAATTCCTTACCTTCCAGATCTGGAACCTCCCTTGGGCGGACAAATTCTGGCTTCAGTACTTCAAACCACCAGAAGAGTTCAGCTACAAAGGTCAAGATGTTAATCTGCCAAGAAGAGAGAGACACATTGGCACGCAAATCTAAATCTCAACCAATAAAAACCACCCTTCCAATCACTTTGATCAGTTTAAGACAAAATGGTCGCTTGGCCCATCAGGTCTGCTCCTTCTTTAGACCATGTACAATCTATCCAGTTAATCTCGAGGGAAAGTTATGCACAGATACTGGACCCTTCTAAGGGGTCATTGAGAAAAACTCCACAATATTTATTAATCCCGACAGCTCTATTAATTAACAACAAATTGCATTTATATAGCACCTTTAACATAGTAAAACGTCCCAAGGTGCTTCACAGGAGCGATTATCAAACAAAATTTGAAACTGAGCCACACAAAGTGAAATTAGGGCAGGTGTTGGTCAAGAAAGTAGATTTTAAAAGAGAAAAAAAGGAGGCGGAGCGATTTAAGGAGAGAATTCCAGAGCTTGGGGCCTCGACAGCTGAAGGAATGGCCACTGATGGTGAAGCGATTAACACCAGGGATGCTCAAGAGGCCATAAGTGGAGGAGTGTCGATATCTCAGCGGATTGTGGGGCTGGAGGAAGTTATGGAGATAGGGAGGGGGCGAGGTCACGAAGGGAGTTGAAAACAAGAATGAGAATTTGAGTCCTGGCCTCGGTTTAACATCTCATCCAAAAGACTGCACCTCCAGCAGTGCAGTGCTCCCTCAGTACTGCACTGGAAGTGTCAGCCTAGATTTTGTTTTAATAAAAGGTGCTCAAGTTCCTGGAGCGGGACTTGAACCCACAACCTTCTGACTCAGAGGCGAATGTGCTGGCCACCTGAGCCACGGCTGACACTCAACCAATGAAGTACTCTGAAGTGTAGACATTGTTGTAACGTAGAAATTGCAGCAGACAAATTGCGCACAGCAAGCTCCCACAAACGACACTGAGACAATGATCAGATAATCTCCTGTAGTGATGTTGGTCGAGGGACAAATAAAGATAAACATGCCTAAGGGAAGCCAAACCCATTTCCGAAACACATTTCTCCAATCCTGGTGCATTTTGGTCTTTTGGATTGGCCCAACTTCCTGTTGACCACATTCGAGTTAAACCTACAGAACAAATTCTCTTGAATATTAAAATGTGGTTAACACACAGAAACACCATCTGCTGTAACATCTGGCTCAGCATTTGGCAATTCAAAGTCTACTGGCACGTAACAACAATCAGCTATCGCCTGAAGAACGGAATATTTACAGCACTGGATCAATAATCATGAATGCTGGACAGGATTTGGTGGTGCAATTGGTTGCGCCATTGACTAGCCCCGTGCTGGATTTCGATGTCTCAGTTGGTCAAGGTGGGGAGCGGTACATCACAGGCTTGATCCTCAGTCTGGGCAGAGTTATCCCCTTTCGGACAGAATGATATTACGATTGGCCTCAACGTTCTAGCATCTGCCAGGGTTCCTGCTCTGGATCAACGATCCAGCAATCCCCTCACGTGAATGTTTAATCAGGACAGGATTGGACTTAGCTGGGGTTCACCCCCTCCTACCCCACCGGTCGTCTAGCCTGCAGACACTGTAGTATCTAGCCTCGTGCTTGAAGAATTGCCACTTTGGCATGGTGTCAGAGAGCATTCCTGAAACCACATCCCAGCAAGGAATCAACACCGTTGGGAAGGGACAGTTCCTTTTCCCCCCTGGGGGGGCGAGAGGGAGGGCGAGAGAGGGAGAAAATGAGAGGGAGAGTGGGGGGGAGAAAATGAGAGCGAGAGAGAGGGGGAGAGATAGGAGGGGGGGGGCGAGAGAGAGAGAGAGAGAGAGAGAGAGAGAGAGAGAGAGAGAGAGAGAGAGAGAGAGGGATCAAACCCCAGTTGTACAGCTCACCTGTGGCAGATCCTGGCACTGAGGCTAATTACCATCACTGAGGGCTGTGTATTTAGCCAACACATTCTACGAGTACCATGCAAAATAATTGACACTTGGGGCCTTACAATGAGTATCCAAGTAGCTGCCTGAATTATGTAGTCGCTGACATAAAAAATTACATTTCTCAAGCAGACACAAGGGCCCCATGAAAACCCCAACGATACATTTTAGGCTATAATCTGTCTGTGGCTTCCTGTACAAACCTATCATTTTAATAATAATAATAATAATAATAATAATAATAATAATAATAATAATAATAGAGGCCCAGCCCCAGAGATCAAAAGCCCGCACCACAGCCTGTTTCACATTGCAGCAGTTACTCTGCTTCTGACAGCTGCTTAATAAAAGGCTATTTTATATTGGTGTTGAAGGGCTGTTTGCACCACTGGATCCTTCACCATCACTGAAACATGGGAACATGACTTGAGGCCATTCAGCCCCTCCGTCCTGCTCTGCCATGCAACAAGACCACGACTAATCTGTATCTTAACTCCATCTCCCTACCTTGGTTCCGTAACCCTCAATACACTCGCCTACCAAAAACCTCTTAATCTTGACCCCCAATGTAATGTATTTGCTTCATGGGTTTTTTTGCTTAAGAATTCACAGCAACACATTGCTATTAAGAACTAGTTGGTTTATTAACAAAGGTTTAACAATCGCACGACACATTACCAGTTCATCCACCAGGCTCACAACTGCGTGCCTCATCGTGGATGACCTAGACCCAACTGGCTGGGGTTTTATTGAGTCTTGTGAACATCACGTGACTGGCTAAGCCACTCACAAAGCAACAGCTCTACAACTATTCAACCTTGTGAGCATACTCACCAGTGAATACATTAACCCCAGCCTCAACAGCTTTTTGGGGGGGGGGGGGGGGGGGGGGGGGAGAAGAGTTTTCCAGATTCCCACCACCCTTTGTGTGAAGTCGTCATCCCTGAATGGCCTGGATCTAATTTTAAGGTAGTGCCACCTTTGTTCTGGACTCCCCCCACCAGAGAAAAATCATCATCATCATCATCATCATAGGCGGTCCCTCAAAACGGGGATGACTTGCTTCCACGCTGAAAAGGGATGAGTTCACAGGTGTTTCAATGAAGGACCTAATATTCCAGGTCCCGAACTACATATTGAAGGGTGGAAGATGCCTGTGGGTGGATTTTTTTTAACGTGGGGTGGCCGTTGCACACCAGCCACCACACGGGCTTGACAGAGCTAGGTCTTGGTCCAGTGGCAAGGGTTAACCAGGACGACTGGAGACCAGCTCTACTGCACGGGCCTAGTGCGCGCACATATCGCACAGTGTGGGCTGGGCCCGTGCTGCCCCTGGGCCCTCGCCTCTTCTGTCCCCGATCACGTCCCTCTACGAACTCTCGCCGCTTCTTCGCCCCGACCTCGCCGCTCCTGCTGTACCTGCCCGCACTGCAGTCAGCCGTCGCCCTCCTGCAGCAGCACGCTGCTCCCTGCAGTGGCATGCTGTTGCACGCTGCTCCCTCCGATGGCCCCGGCCTGCTAATGGTCGTGCAGGCCGGGAATGTACCGATTTTGTCTCTCTCTCTACCCTATTGAATCCTTCAATCATCTTGAACACCTCAACTAGATCACCCCTCAATCTTCTGTGCTCAAGGGAACACAAGCAGAGTCTATGCAACCAGTCCTCCATAATTTAACCCTTTTAGCCCCGGTATCATTCTGGCAAATCACCCCAGCTGCCTGCAATAACCCTCGAGTAGATCTGGCAGCGTTGCCAAGAAAAGGCCTGATTTTTAAACTGGGTCTTGTTGCCCAAGACGCATGGTTTGGGAACTAAGCAGACAAACCCTGAACCAACGCCATGTAAAAGGAGCTGCAATCTGCCGTCGCCCTCCCAGAAAACAACTTGCATTCATACCGTGCCTTCAACATAGCCCCAAGCTACTCCACAGGAGCGTAAATCAGTGAAAATACAACCCCGAGCCAAAGGAAGATACATTAGGGCAGGTGACCGAACGCTTGGTCAAAGAGGTAGGTTTTAATCGGAGTCTTAAAGGATGAGAGAGAGAGAGAGGGGGGGGGGGGGGGAAGAGAGGCGAAGAGGTTCGGGAATTCCAGCGCTTAGGGACAAACCGAGGCATAGAATACAAGAGCAGGGAGGTTATGCTTGAACTGTACAAAACACTGGTTAGGCCACAGCTAGAGTACTGCGTGCAGGTCTGGTCACCGCAATACAGGAAGGATGTGATTACACTAGAGGAGGGTGCAGAGGAGATTTACGAGGATGTTGCCGGGGACTGCAAAATTTTAGCGATGAGGACAGATTGGATAAGCTGGGTTTGTTTTCCTTGGAACAGAGGAGGCTGAGGGGAGACCTCATGGAGGTGTATAAAGTTATGGGGCCTAGATATATAGTGGATAGAAAGGGCCTATTTCCCTTGGAAGAGGGGTCAGCAACCAGGGGGCATAAATCTAAAGTAATTGGTAGAAGGTTCAGAGGGGATTTGAGGTGAAATCTCCTCACCCAGAGGGTGGTGGGGGTCTGGAACTCACTGCCTGAAAGGGTGGTAGAGGCAGAAACCCTCACCACGTTTAAAAATTACTTGGATGTGCACTTCCAAGTGCCGTAACCCACAGGGCTACGGACCGAGAGCTGGAAAGTGGGATTAGGCTGGATAGCCTCTTGTTGGCCAACGCAGACACGATAGACTGAAATGGCCTCCTCCCGTGCAGTAAACTTCAAGAACATCAGCAGGCCGGGGCCATTGGAAGGAGCAGCGTGCAGGGGCAAACTATTGTGTTCCTAACACAGATGAGGCTGCATACAGGAGGTTAAAGTAACAGTGACCTCAGTCTTTATTAAAACACTCCAGAGTGAGGAACAGGCCTTCGGGGCCGGCTTATATACAGTGTTCCCAAGGGATGCTGGGATCCCTTGGGACTTCAGGGGGATGTGCTCCTTGGTGGGGGCAACATGTATCTGTAAAGCACGCACTCCCATCACTCTCCCGCAAAGTCAAAGTGAAAACTATTTACAAGGCGAGGCGGTCGGGAGCCTTTCTTTCCCTGGTGGACCGCCTCGGTACAAATGTCTGTTCTGGTGTGTTGGCTGTGCCCTCGCTGGGCTGGCGTGTTGTTGGCCCTGCAGGGCTGCTGGGTGAGCCTGGCCTTGCTGGGCTGTTGGGTTCGATTTCCTGGTCCGGCGTGGTGTCGTTGATCCTTTGGGTGTGTGTTGTGGGCTCGGAAAAGGTGGTGTCTGCTGTGGGTTGTTCAGGGCAGTCTGTGAACCGCAGCCTCGTTTGGTCCAGGTGCTTTCTGCAAATTTGACCATTGCCTAGTTTGACTACAAACACCCTATTCCCTCCTTTAACCATCACCGTGCCCGCGATCCACTTGGGACCATGTCCATAGTTTAGCACATACACATGGTCATTCAGATCAATTTCCCGTGACACAGTGGCGCGACCATCGTTTACATTTTGTTGCTGCCGCCTGCTCTCTACCTGATCATGCAGGTTGGGGTGAGCCAGCGAGAGTCTGGTTTTAAGTGTCCTTTTCATGAGTAGCTCAGCCGGGGGCACCCCTGTGAGCAAGTGGGGTCTCGTGCGGTAGCTGAGCAGTACTTGGGACAGGCGGGTTTGGAGTGAGCCTTCTGTGACTCGTTTAAGGCTCTGTTTGATTGTGTGTACTGCCGCTCTGCCTGCCCATTGGAGGCTGGTTTAAACGGGGCCGAGGTGACATGTTTGATCCCATTGCGGGTTATGAATTCTTTAAATTCGGCACTGGTGAAACATGGCCCGTTGTCACTGACCAGTATGTCAGGCAGGCCGTGGGTGGCAAACATGGCCCTCAGGCTTCCCGACATTATTTCACATTCAATCCATTTTGAAAAAGCATCCACCACCACCAGGAACATTTTACCGAGAAACGGGCCCGCATAGTCGACATGGATCCTCGACCATGGTCAGGAGGGCCAGGACCACAAATTAGTGGTGCCTCTCTGGGCGCGTTGCTCAACTGAGCACACACACTGCATTGCCGTACACAGGACTCTAAGTCAGAGTCGATACCGGGCCACCACGCGTGAGATCTGGCTATCGCTTTCATCATTACTATACCCGGGTGTGTGCTTTGGAAATCCGAGATGAACGTCTCCCTGCCCTTTTTTTGGTAGCACTACGCGGTTACCCCACAACAGGCAGTCTGCCTGAATGGACAGCTCGTCCTCTCGCTGCTGGAACGGCTTGATTAGCTCTTGCATTTCAACGGGGATGCTGGCCCAGCTCCCATGCAGAACACAGTTTTTTACTAGGGACAGCAGAGGATCTTGGCTGGTCCAAGTCCTAATCCGGCGGGCCGTGACAGGTGATTTATCATTTTCAAACGCTTCCATGACCATCAACAAGTCTGTGGGCTACGCCACCATCAACAAGTTTGCGAGCAGCGGCATTTCCAACCCCGTGGTGGGCAATGGTAGCCGACAGAGCATCTGCACAGTTCTCGGTGCCTGGCCGGTGGCGGATGGTAGAGTTATACACTGATAGCGTGAGTGCCCACCTTTGTATGCGGGTTGAGGCATTAGTAGTTATCCCCTTGTTTTCAGCGAACAGGGATGAGGGGCTTGTGATCGGTTTCCAGCTCCAATTTGAGGCCAAACATGTACGGATGCATTTTCTTTACCTTGAACACACACGCTAATGCCTCTTTCTCAATCATGCTATTGGCCCTCTCAGCCTTAGACAAGCTCCTGGAGGCATAGGCGACAGGTTGCAACTTCCCCGCAACATTAGCTTTTTGTAATACACCCGACTCCTTACGACGACGCATCACATGTTAACACAAGTCTTTTACATGGGTTATACAATACAAGCAGCTTGGAGCATAAAATGTTTCTGGCTTTCTCAAAAGCAATTAATTATTTTTTTTCCCCATACCGAGTTCTCACCTTTACACAATAACACATGTAGGGGCTCTAAGAGGGTGCTTAACCCCGGTAGGAAGTTACCAAAATAGTTGAGGAGTCCCAGGAACGACCGCAGCTCCGTGACGTTGTGTGGCCAGGGCGCGTTCCTGATAGCCTCTGTCTTGGCATCTGTGGGCCGAATGCCATCCGCCGCGATCTTTCTCCCCAAAAACTTCACTTCTGCTGCCATGAAGAAGCATTTCGACCTCTTCAGCCGCAGCCCTACACAATCCAGTCGCTGGCGGACCTCCTCCAGGTTTTGTAGGTGCTCGTCGGTGTCCTGACCCGTGACCAATATGCCGTCCTGAAAAACCACCGTGCGTGGTACCGACTTGAGTAGGCTCTCCATGTTTCTCTGGAAGATCGCTGTAGCCGACCGAATTTCAAACGGGCATCTGTTGTAGATGAACAGTCCCTTGTGCATGTTGATGCAGGTGAGGCCTTTCGAAGACTCCTCCAGCTCCTGCGTCATGTAGGCCGAAGTTAGGTCGAGGTTGGTGAACGTCTTGCCTCCTGCCAGAGTCGCAAATAGGTCGTCTGCCTTTGGTAGTGGGTATTGGTCCTGTAGCGAGAAACGATTAATAGTTACTTTATAATTGCCACAATTTCTGACCGTGCCATCATTTTTCAGTACTGGAACAATCGGGCTGGCCCACTCGCTGAATTCCACTGGGGAGATGATGCCTTCGTGTTGCAGCCTGTCCAGCTCGATTTCCACTCTCTCCCTCATCATGAGGTACCGCTCGTGCCTTGTGGTGAATGGGTCGTGCCTCTGGGACCAAGTGGATCTGCACCTTCGCCCCGGAAAAGTTTCCAATGCCTGACTCAAAAAGGGAAGGAAATTTGTTAAGAACCTGGGTACATGAGGCCTCATTGACATGTGATAGCGCTCGGATGTCATTCCAGTTCCAGCGGATTTTGCCCAGCCAGCTCCTTCCAAGCAGTGTGGGGCCATTGTCCGGGACAATCCAGAGTGGCAGTTCGTGCACTGTGACCTTGGCACTGCCCAGGACAGTGATGAGTTCTTTGGTGTACGTTCTCAGATTCGTGTGGATGGGGCTCAGATCTGGTCCGAGTGCCTTGTTGCACCACAGTCTCTCAAACATCTTTTTACTCATGATGGATTGGCTCGTGCCAGTGTCCAGTTCCATGGCTACGGGTAAGCCATTCAATTTTACATTTAGCATTACAGGTGGACATTTCGTCGGAAATGTGTGCACCCCGTGTACTTCAGCATTTGCCTCCTCTGAGGCTCGAAATTGCTTTGATCACCATGAACCGATCTTCCTTTGCCACTTGGTGGTTAGCAGGTTTTGCAGAGCTTGCAGCTCGTTTGCAAGCTCGTTGGAGGTGCCCCATTGTTCCACAGCTCTTGCTAACATACCCTTTGAAGCGGCATGAATAGGCTGAATGGAAGCCTCCACAACACCAACAAGGTGTGAATTGCCTTGCATTCATCCTTTGTTGCGGACTCAGTCATCTGGGTCACCTGAGGCCTGCTGGCAGTTGCAGACTCGTGGTTTCTGCCCTGTACATTTCTGCTTGCAAACACAGTTCCAGTTAATTTATGAACATTGCTAGCACTTGTGTGCTGAGAGATTTGTTTGGTGTTATCATTGGTGGACATAAATGCCTGTGCTATCGCAATGGCCTTACTGAGGGTCGGTGTCTCTACAGTCAAAAGTTTTCGTAGGATGCCAATGCCCACCCAGTACAAAAAAGTCTCCGAGCATCTGCTCCAGGTAGACATCACTTACATTGTCCTGCAAGTCGCCTTAGCTCGGCGACGTAGCTCACCACTTCCTGACCTTCAGATCGCTGGCACGTGTAGAACCGATACCTCGCCATCAGCACGCTCTCCCTCGGGTTAAGATGCCCCCGAACCAGTGTACACAGCTCCTCATACGACTTATCTGTGGGTTTCACCGGAGCCAGAAGATTCTTCATGAGGCTGTAGGTCGGTGACCCGCAGACCGTGAGGAGGACCGCTCTCCTTTTTGCAGCGCTTCCTTCTCCGTCCAGCTCGTTGGCTACAAAGCACTGGTCTAGCCGTTCGACATAGGCTTCCCAGTCCTCACCCTCCGAGAACTTCTCAACAATGCCCACAGTTTGCTGCATCGTTACGTTGGATTCGTATACTCGTCGCCAGTTATTGTGTTCCTAAGATAGATGAGACTGCACACAGGGAGGTTAAAGTAACAGTGACCTCAGTCTTTATTAAGACACCCCAGAGTGAGGAACAGGTCTTAGGGGCCGGCTTATATACAGTGCTCCCAAGGGATGCTGGGATCCCTTGGGACTTCAGGGGATGTGCTCCTGGTGGCAGAACATATCCTTCATTGAAATACCTGTGAACTCATCCCTTTTTGACGTGGAAGCAAGTCATCCTCGATACGAGGGACCGCCTATGGTGATGAAGAAACTTCTAAGCGTAATTTCAAAAGTAACCTGTTGGCTATAAAAGAACTTTGGGATATTCCAGATGAGTATCAAGTGTGCCGAAGGTTCACCAGACTGATTCCTGGGACTAATGGATCGCCCTATAAAAGGAGAAATTGAACAGACTTGGCCTACATTCCTTGGAGTTTAGCAGAATGAGAGGCGATCGCATTGAAACTTATTATTGGGCTGGATTTTCGAGGGGTTTGCGACTGTATTTCCGCCGCGTTTTGACCCTCCGCGGGGAGAGCTGCATCGGACGTGTAATGACGCGGATTGCGTTACCGTCCGAGTTTCGGCACTCTCCCGACCCACACGCTGCGCCCAGAACAGCGACAGGTAAAACCCGCCTGTGCAGTCCTGCCAGCAGCGGTAAGTTAGAAAACCTGCAACAAAAAAAAAAAAAGTGTGTTTAATTTTTTAATATTTGAAATTTTTTGCAGCGATTACTTAGTTAAGGACCTTGGTAATGTTTTTGCAATGATTTTCCACCCCCCCCCCCAACCCCAGGCGCCTCTCTCAGCACAAGCGACACAGTGCTAAAGTTGGCAAGGATCACATTTCACCGCCATGAATGCTCGTGGCCCCAAAGGCCTAGTATCCGGCTGAAAATCGGTAGCGTGACAAAAAGAATAATTTTCTCGTATCGCTACCATTTTCGTCCCAAAATCTGAAAATTCAACCCTTTAAATTCTTACAGGACAGGACAGGGAGGATGTCTTCCCCCTGGCTGGGGAGTCTAGAACGGGTTACAGTCTCAGGATAAGGGGTCATCCCATTTAGGATTGAGATGAGGAGAAATTTCTTCACTCGGAGGGTGGTGAATCTTTGGAATTCTCTGCCCCAGAGGGCTGTGGAGGCTCAGGCGTTGAGTATATTCAAGACAGAGCGCGGTACATTTTCGGCAACTAAGGGAATTAAGGGACATGGGAATAGAGCGGGAAGGTAGAGTTGAGGTAGAAGTTCAGCCATGATCTCATTGAATGGGGGAGCAGGCTCGAGGGGCAGACTCATGCTCCTATTTCTTACGTCCTTGTGTTCAGTACTTCATTTTGTGTCGACAATTTGAATGAGCTTTGCAGCCAAGTTGCTTCACAGGTAACCAGTTGATTGAAAACAAAGGAGGAGGAGAATTATTAAAGCGCCGACCATTTGTACAGGCAATTGATACGAGCTTCAGAGACATGGGGCACAATGCAAGATAATTAAGAGTTCATCCCAGTGGGGGTGAATGACTGGAATCAGATTTGGAGGAGCGAATGGGTTGTGGCCCAAGGAGAGAGAGAGAGAGAGAGAGAGAGAGAGAGAGAGAGAGAGAGAGAGAGAGGGGGGGGGGGCGAGTTGCTGATTAAATGACCTCGGTCAATGTCATTCTTTAAAATAAATCAACATGTATTGAAACAACTCCAGTTCCCCTCACAGAATCATCCATTTTGAGCGCCCTCCCTCCCCTCACTCTAGAAAGTCCGTTATAAGGAGAGACTGCGAGCAAAGAAAAATGGCCACTGGATACGCAGTCGGCCAATGGGGAGCTTCCCGAGGTCAGCTTCTCCCGATGGCCTATCTTTTGCTTTTGACGCTGGGCGAAGAACTTTGAAGAGGAGGAGGTAGACCTTCCTCTTCAAAGTTCATAGAAACATATAAAATTCTGACGGGGTTAGACAGGTTAGATGCAGTAAGAATGTTCCCAATGTTGGGGAAGTCCAGAACCAGGGGTCACAGTCTAAGGATAAGGGGTAAGCCATTTAGGACCGAGATGCGGAGGAACTTCTTCACCCAGAGAGTGGTGAACCTGTGGAATTCTCTACCACAGAAAGTTGTTGAGGCCAATTCACTAAATATATTCAAAAAGGAGTTAGATGAGGTCCTTACTGCTAGGGGGATCAAGGGGTATGGCAAGAAAGCAGGAATGGGGTACTGAAGTTGAATGTTCAGCCATGAACTCATTGAATGGCGGTGCAGGCTAGAAGGGCCGAATGGCCTACTCCTGCACCTATTTTCTATGTTTCTATGTTTCTATGTTTCCTCACTCTTAGAATTCTTGTCTGGCGCGGATTCCAGAAATTGATACTTCCACACCTGAATTGTGCAATCACAATAACCCTGGCATCATCAGTTACCCGACACGGTCTGCCTTCAGCTCCGACCGCTGCACTCCTATCTCCAAGGACCCCGTCACCCACATCATCGACAATCTTCACTAAACGATTGCATCATCCTCGGCAGTCCCTCAGAATCGAGGAAGGCTCGCTTCCACTTTTGAAATGAGTCCTTAGGTGGCTGAACAGTCCAATACGAGAACCACAGTCCCGGTCACAGGTGGGACAGATAGTCGTTGAGGGAAAGGGTGGGTGGGACAGGTTTGACGCACGCTCTTTCCGCTGCCTGCGCTCGATTTCTGCATGCTCTTGGGGATGAGACTCGAAGTGCTCAGCGCCCTCCCGGATGCACTTCCTCCACTTAGGGTGGTCTTTGGCCAGGGACTCCCAGGTGTCGGTGGAGATGTCGTACTTTATCAGGGAGGCTTTGAGGGTGTTCTTGTAAAGTTTCTGCTGCCCACCTTTGGCTCGTATGCCGTGCGCCAGTACAGCCTTTGGCCGCCTGAGGAAAAGTGTGTTCAAAGACCAGGCCCTCAAATCTGCCACCAAGCTCATGGTCTATCGGGCTGTAGTAATACCCACCTTTCTGTATGGCTCAGAGACATGGACCATGTACAGTAGACACCTCAAGGTCACTGGAGTAATACCACCAACGATGTCTCCGCAAGATCCTACAAATCTCCTGGGAGGACAGACGTACCAACATTAGCGTCCTCAACCAGGCCAACATCACCAGCATTGAAGCACTGACCACACTTGATCAGCTCCACTGGGCAGGCCACAATGTCCGCATGCCAGACACGAGATTCCCAAAGCAAGTGCTCTACTCGGAACTCCACACCAAAAGGGATGAGAGTTCACAGATGTTTCAATAAAGGACCCGATATTGCAGTCCTGAACTCTACGGGTGGAAGATGCCTGTGCTTGGATTTTTTTTTTTTTTTTAAAACGTGTGGTGACCATTGCACATCAGCCACCACACGGGCTCGTGAGAGCTCGGCCTTGGTCCCGTGGCAAGGGTTAACCAGGGATGACTAGACCAGCTCTGCTGCACGGACCTAGTGCGCACACATATTGCATTGTGGCCTGGCCCGTGCTTCCCCTAGGCCCTCGGCTCGTCTAGGCCCCGTACCCTCATTTGTCACACCCCCGCCACGATCACTTATCGCGGCGGAGCTTCGGCGAACATTTGGTGCGGGGAAACGACTGCACGGAGCCAGCAGCAAACAAAATCAGTCAGCAACTGAAATGAGCCTTACTTCATGAAAGCAAACATTAAACCAATGCACGTACGGAGAATGACTCGCACACGTCGGGACAACATAAAGGAACGCACTATTTAGACAGCTGGTGAGGAATTGGAGCAAAGGCCAGCTGGCAGATGGAGCTGATCAAACACACAGTGTGGAACATGGCAGTTCCCAAACAGTGAGGGCTACACGAATGTTACGCCGGCAATGGGAGGACGTGGGGTCAGATTGGTTTGCGCTAATTAAGCTTTCGTAAGAGAGCGAAATTTGTAAACTTCACCACAGGAGATAAAATGACTGGTGCAGTCCATGGATGCATTTACACTACTGTAGCATCGGTTTTGTTATGTCTGTGATGTACCTATGAATGACTCCACGAGGCAATGTGTTGTACTCAAACTGTAGTGACCTTGGTCCTTTATTCGTAACTCCAGAGTGAGGCAGCCGCATGGTGGCTCCCTTCTTATACAGCCCCTGCCACCAGAGCAGGAAACCCCGGTCTCCATCAGTTGCACCCTCTAGTGGTGCCAGCATAGTATATACACAGTGTAAACCTTATTGATAGTACATCAGGTAACAAGTCTCCATCTTATGCAACTATACAGTGACTACACAGAGCGTATATCTATAGTCTGCATATACGACAGGTTTCATAAGGTTACACAGGATATACGGCACAGAAACAGGCCATTCAGCCCAACCAGTCCAGGCCGGCGTTTATGCTCCACTCGAGCTCCTCCCATCTTTCCTTATCTAACTCCAATGGAACGCACTACAAGTGATCTATCCAAAAACCTGGCTTGGTTGACCAAGTTGGCATTCAAGTTTTTTTCAATGTCCTTAATTGAATGCCAGGGGTCAGAGACACCAAATATCACTCTCGAATCTCAGGACTAACGGCACCAATTTAACATGTATAGGAACAGGAGTAGGCCATGCGGGAGCGAGGGGGGAGGGAGCGAGGGGGGAATGATGCTTCAATCCATTACCTTTAACACCGGTGGGGTGTAGAGCATGTCCTCCAGGCCCAGAGGGCAGCAGTTGCCTAGATACTCCTGGGTGAACTCCACAATCAGCTGCAAGTTATAAAGACTGTCAGCTACAGACATGGTCTCCTTCAAGCAAACATCTGTAAAGGGTGGGGGTGGGGGGGAGCGGAGAAAGAAAAGTTCAGAGCATAGTCACTACAAACACCACCAAGTCTAAGAGGTACATTTGTAACTTAGCGGAGAGACATCTGGATGCCAAGAGGCCCCAGGAGACCCATGCTCAGAGAGCCTCAACCTCCATGTACTGCTCTCCCCCAGTTACAAGCCAGAGACCCACTGCACTCGATGATAAGCAGCTAGCTCCACACATGGGTTCTGAACGGATCTCGGACAGCACTTCCTGGGATGCACCAAACTCTGGGACATCATGGCCATTGGGACAATGGAGGTCAGCTCGCTGATATGCAAGGATGAGGGGGGGGGGGGGCGGGGGTGCCGTACCTTTACCATCGGCTGCACTCGACCGTGCAAGTGCCCATTGTGACAGAGTACTTGTCCAGTGAAACCCGCAGGGCCACTTTACTCTGCGCATCAACATCAGCTTGAGTTTCCAAGAAAATACTACATGGGACTTCATCGCAGTACATGGACTTTACAGCATTGCCTCAGGCTATTTGGCCCAAGTCGGTGTTTATGCTCCACACGAGCCCTCTTCTCTCCCTCTCTCAGCATATCCTTCTATTACTTTCTCCCACATATGTTAATCCATCTTCCCCTTAAATGCATCGATACTATTCGCCTCAACCACTCCCTGTGGTAGTGAGTTCCACTTTCTAACTAACCACTTGTCACTTTAATTCTCTGCCCCACTCTGACCTCAGCCTCCGACACTGTTCTAATGAAGCTCGAGGAACAGCACTTCAAGTCGGCACTTTACAGCCCTCGGAACTCAACATCAAGTTCAACAATAACCACCACTGACATTTTCCCTCGGACAGCAACTGTTGGAAATACTGCTGCCATTTACACCACCTCTAATCCCATCTTTTGTTCTGACGAAGGGTCGCTGACCTGAAACGTTAACTCTGTTGCTCTCTCCACAGATGCTGCCTGACCTGCCGAGTGTTTCCCAGCATCCACTGGGTTTTTTTTATTACTAACCACTCTCCGGATACAGAAGTTTCTCCTGAAGCCTCTATTCGATTCTTTTGCGACGACCTGACATTTCTGGCCCCAAGTTTTGGTCTCCCCTGCCACACGAGTGGAAACGTCCAATCAAAATCCAAGATTGGTCTCCACGTAGACTCTGGCTGAAACCCATTCTCGCATTTGCCATTCGCAGCTCACCTTGCAGACGCAGCACATCAGGACAGTAGTGGTGGATCAGGGCTGCTACCGCACATCCATTGGCGAGGTCCTTCAGCTGAGTTACCGTAGGGAAGCACGGCGTCTGTTTGCTCAGCACCTTATCCCTCCTGTAGCGAATCTGCTTACAAGAAACACAAAATCTTAGGTTTGGAAACAGAGCACGTGAGAGGAATGGGAGGTGGGGGAGTGGGGGGGGGGGGGGGGGCGAGAGCGGAAATCGAAGGGGAACTCTACAGATAACAAGGATTGAAATAGCCACTAGTATGGTTTAACTTCAGAAATAAGCCACACAAAATGGATGAAAATAAGAATACGCTGATGGACCGGAGCCAAAGCCAAGGGCCTGGGTCCCCAAGAGCAACCTTAGTCACACTATTCTTCAGATTTACTCATGGAGGGAGCTAGGTCCTAAAGGCACTGGAAGCCAGGGTCACCATCTTAGTTGGGTTTAACTTCCTCCTTTAAATTCTCCCAGTGCAGTAGACGACAGTGGGCATTGGTCTGGGACAACTAGGACCTCAAGCCTTTCGCTATAGGGTTTCATATGAAGCAGCATACCCGAGAAACTCCCAGACTATATAAACTTATGGGTACCTCCACACAGACACACACACACAAAATGGCAGCCCGTTAATGAAAAGAATCCCATAACCAGAAAAATCACGTTCTTAATCTGATTGGGAGACCATCTTCTGAGTAAAGACTCCTTAACGCAATGAGTCTCTGAACAGGTTCAACTGCACTTACTGTGGCCCATGTGTTGCGCTGTCATAAGAAATAGGAGCAGGAGTAGGCCATACTGCCCCTCGAGCCTGTTCCGCCATTTAATACGATCATGGTTGATCCAATCATGGACGATCCAACCATGGACTCGGGTCCACTTCCCTGCCCGCTCCCCATAACCCGTTATCGGTTAAGAAACCGTCCATCACGGTCTTTAATTTATTCAATGTCCCAGCTCCCACAGCTCTGAGGTAATTCTCTGCACCTCTGCTGTTATAAGTCGGCAGCCTCGGAAGGGTCAAAGTTCAAGGTTGAGGGTTGAGGGTTTACGAACCAATTGGCGCTGAAGGAGCAGGCACTAAGTTTCTTTCACTTCAAGTGGTCGTGTGGCCCAGGAAAAAGCAGCACGGGGGAGGCACAATGTCTTCCGATCACAGGTAGGCATTCCCCACCAGTTGCCTGGTTGGCAATAGACAAGACTCTGGCATGGAGTAAAGGCTGCACAAGCAGGGGCACTGGGCTGCAGTTATCATGGGCGACTTTAATTTACATATAGATTGGGCTAACCAAACTGGTAGCAATACGGTGGAGGAGGATTTCCTGGAGTGTATTAGGGATGGTTTTCTAGACCAATATGTCGAGGAAACAACTAGAGGGCTAGCCATCCTACACTGGGTGATGTGTAATGAGAGAGGATTAATTAGCAATCTGGTCGTGCGGGGCCCCTTGGGGAAGAGTGACCATAATGTGGTAGAATTCTTTATTAAGATGGAGTGACACAGTTAATTCAGAGACAAGGGTCCTGAACTTAAGGAAACTTCAATGGTTTGAGGCGTGAATTGGCTAGAATAGACTGTCAAATGATACTTAAAGGGTTGACGGTAGATAGGCAATGGCAAACATTTAAAGATCACATGGATGAACTTCAACAATTATACATCCCTGTCTGGAGTAAAAATAAAATGGGGAAGGTGGCTCAACCGTGGCTAACAAGGGAAATTAAGGATAGTGTTAAATCCAAGGAAGAGGCATATAAATTGCTCAGAAAAAGCAGCAAACCTGACGACTAGGAGAAATTTAGAATTCAGCAGAGGAGGTCAAAGGGTTTAATTAGGAGGGGGAGGGGCGGGAGGAATAGAGTACGAGAGGAAGCTTGCTGGGAACATAAAAACTGACTGCAAAAGCTTCTGTAGATATGTAAAGAGAAAAAGATTAGTGAAGACAAATGTAGGTCCCTTGCAGTCAGAATCAGATAAATTTACAATGGGGAACAAAGAAATACTTCGGCTGTCTTCACGAAGGAAGACACAAATAATCTTCTGGAAATACTAGGGGACCGAAGGTTGAACGAGAAGGAAGAACTGAAGGAAATCCTTATAAGTCAGGAAATTGTATTCGGGAAATTGATGGGATTGAAGGCCGATAAATCCCCAGAGCCTGATAGTCAACATCCCAGAGTACTTAAAGGAAGTGGCCCTAGAAATAGTGGATGCATTGGTGATCATTTTCCAACAGTCTATCGAGTCTGGATCAGTTCCTATGGACTGGAGGGTAGCTATTGTAACACCACTTTTTAAAAAAAAAGGAGGGAGAGAGAAAACAGGGAATTATAGGCCAGTTAGCCCGACATCAATAGTGGGGAAAATGTTGGAATCAATTATTAAAGATGAAATAGCAACACATTTGGAAAGCAGTGACAGGATCGGTCCAAGTCAGCATGGATTTATGAAAGGGAAATCATGCTTGACAAATCTTCTAGAATTTGAGGATGTAACTAGTAGAGTGGACAAGGGAGAACCAGTTGATGTGGTGCATTTTCACTTTCAAAAGGCTTTTGACAAGGTCCCACACAAGAGATCGGTGTGCAAAATTAAAGCACATGGTATTGGGGGTAATGTATTGACGTGGATAGAGAACTGGTTGGCAGACAGGAAGCAGAGAGTTGGGATAAACGGTTCCTTTTCAGAATGGCAGGCAGTGAGTAGTGGAGTGCCGCAGGGCTCAGTGCTGGGACTCCAGCTCTTTACAATTTACATCAATGATTTAGATGAAGAAATTGAGTGTAATATCTCCAAGTTTGCAGATGACACTAAGCTGGGTGGCGGTGTGAGCTGTGAGGGGGAAGCCAAGAGGCTGTAGGGTGACTTGGACAGGTTAGGTGAGCGGGTAAATGCATGGCAGATGCAGTACAATGTGGATAAATGTGATGTTATCCACTTTGATGGCAAAAACATGAAGGCAGAATATTATCTGAATGGTGGCAGATTAGGAAAAGGGGAGGTGCAACGAGACCTGGGTGTCATGGTACATCAGTCATTGAAAGCTGGCATGCAGGTACAGCAGGCGGTGAAGGTGGCAAATGGTATGTTGGCCTTCATAACTAGGAGATTTGAGTATCGGAGCAGGGAGGTGTTACTGCAGTTGTACAGGGCCTTGGTGAGGCCTCACCTGGAATAGTGTGTTCAGTTTTGGTCTCCTAATCAGAGGAAGGATGTTCTTGCTATTGAGGGAGTGCAGTGAAGGTTCACCAGTCTGATTCCGGAATGGCAGGACTGACATATGAGGAGAGACTGGATCGACTAGGCCTTTATTCACTGGAGTTTAGAAGGATGAGACGGGATCTCAGAAACATATAAAATTCTGCTGGGACTGGACAGGTTAGATGCAGGAAGAATGTTCCCGATGTTGGGGAAGTCCAGAACCAGGGGTCACAGTCCAAGGACAAGGGGTAATCCATTTAGGACCAAGATGAGGAGAAACTTCTTCACTCAGAATTGTTAACCTGTGGAATTCTCCACCGCAGAGAGTCGTTGAGGCCAGTTCGTTGGATATATTCAAGAGGGAGTTAGATATGGCCCTTACGGCTAAAGGGATCAAGGTGTATGGAGAGAAAGCAGGAAAGGGGTACTGAGGGAATGATCAGCCATGATCTTATTGAATGGTGGTGCAGGCTTGAAGAGCCAAATGACCTACTTCTGCACCTATTTTCTATGTTTCTATGTTTCTAAGCCCAAATAAAAGTCTCTGCGGACCCAGGTATGAAATGATAATTCATATATTTCACGCGGTATTTTCCGCAATGTATAATCCGGGCTAGGATACCTCCGTCAGAAATCTCCTTGCAAAATCCTGGAAGCATTTAAAGGGGAAAGCTAGATAAGCGCAGAAAATCATAGAAAAATTATGACACGGAAGGCGGCCATTCGGCCCATCGTGTCTGCGCTAGCCGACAAAAAGCTACCCAGCCTAATCCCACTTTCCAGCACTAGGTCCGTAGCCCTGTAGGTTACGGCTCTTCAGGTGCACATTCAAGTACTTTTTAAAATGTGGTGAGGATTTCTGCCTCTACCACCCTTTCAGCAAGTGAGTTCCAGACCCCCACCGCCCTCTGGGTGAAAAAATGTTTCCTCATCTCCCCTCTAATCCTCCTACCAACTACTTTAAACCTATGACCCCCTGGGTTATTGACCCCTCTGCTAAGGGAAATAGGCCCTTCCTAGCCACTATCTAGGCTAGCCATAATTTTATACACCGCAATTAAATCTCCCCTCAGCCTTCTCTGTTTCAAGGAAAACAAACCCAGCTTATCCAATCTTTCCTCATTGCTAACATTTTCCATGATAGAGAAAATATAAGGATATGCTGATGGGGTGAGATAGAGAGGGGTGAGAGGAAGCTCATGTGGAGCATAAACACCAGCACTGACCAGTTGGGCTGAAAGTATTTTACAGCACAAAATTGGGCCTAAGTAAAAATGATGTGCTGTATTACTACACCAGAGTTACAATCAGGTCAATATTGAGGACTCCAATTTTACTTTGGGGCATTGTATTGTGCTACAGATATTTTCACACACTAGTCTTAAAAGAAATGTATTTCAACGTTTGCCACCGATAATTACATGGTACAAAGGGCGGAGATTGGCTTAAGGATTGGAGAGCACCATCCCAATAGTCCCGATATAAATATCGCTGCCTCCAAGGAAGTGGCGGAGATTGGCTAGTTCGTTCTGAGTTAGCTGGCCCCAGCGGTTTTGGTTATAGGAACAGTTCTATAAAATTAACGCAAGAAATAGGAGTAGGAGGCCCATAAGGCCTCCCCGAGCCTGCTCCGCCACAAGATCACAGCTGATCTCCAATTAATTGTGCGACACCTCTTTAGACCTTCAAGGATCCGGCTTAAAATCTGTTGGAGTTATAATCAAGTGCCAGGCCAATGGGAACCTCTTGGTCCCAAGGAAAAAATAAATCTCAAGGAACTTGAGCAAAATAAATTTCCAATCCAACTGGAATAATAAAGGCGCTATATAAAATCAAGTTTTAACAGAGTAGATTGTCCCAAGGCGCGCCACGGGAGCGATCACCAATATTTGATACCAAGCCACATATCAGGAGGTATTAGGACAGGTGGCCAAAAAGCTTGGCAAAGAGGTGGGTTTGAAGGAGCATCTTAAAAAAGGAGGAGGATAGGGGTGTGGAGAGATTTAGAAGAGAATTCCAGAGCTTAGGGTCTAGGCAGCTGAAGGCACAGCCGCCAATGCTGGAGCGATTAAAATCGGGGATGCTCAGGAGGTCAGAATTGGAGAAGCGCAGAGATCTCGGAGAGGGAGGGTTGCAAGGCTGGAGGAGGTTAGAGAGAGGGAGGGGCAATGGATCTGAAAACAAGGATGAGAATTTGACAAAAGGCCATTTGTGATTTAAAACTCACTACACCCTCATGGGGCGGAAACAGGTGCCTCTCCCATTTAACCTTCCGGTTACTGCACTTTGGAAACTTCGAACTTTGAGTGACCACAGGAGCGAAGCCATGCCATGGACTCTAGTGCAAGACTTAGAGGACTCAAGTACGTTACTCCACTGGGCTAGCTACATCCAGGTGATTCTGAAGCTCCCTATGCTAAAGACACCACCTGCAGGCTATACATCTGTGAAAGGGTTCTGTATGTAATGTTCTAGCACAGTGTCAACGCAGTATCTATTGCGTGCAAGTGCGTGGAACAGCTTGGTCAATGGAAATAGCGAGAGAGGGGTCCCAAGGTAAGCTCAGAGAGTTACGGCGTGCTGTCAGAGGCAGAGTAGAGAAACTTCTCTCAGGGCTATGCATTGGATATACGGCACAGAAACAGGCCATTTGGCCCAACCAGTCCATGCCAGCGTTTATGCTCCACTCGAGCCTCCTCCCGTCTTTCCTCATCTAAATCTATCAGCATAACCCTCTATTCCCTTCGCCCTCATATACTTATCTAGCCTCCCCTTAAATGCATCGATACTATTCGCTTCAACCACTCCCTGTGGTAGCGAGTTCCACATTCTCACCACCTTCTGGGTAAAGATGTTTCTTCTGAATTCCCTAATGGATTTCGTGGGGACTATCTTATATTGATGGTCTCTAGTTATGCTCTTCACAAGTGAAAAAGCATTCTCTCTCGGTCAGCTCTATCAAAACCTTTCACGATTTTAAAGACCTCGATGAGGTCACCCCTGAGAGTGAGAGTACCCACGGGCGATAGATGCAGTCCAATCAGCCAGGACGGTGAATCGGTGCTTGAGAACGGAGCCCGTTAATCTGCAGGGAGGCACGGGTGGTGTCGAGAGACTATGGTGCAATTCCTTTAAATGGAAGTCGCCCATCGAGCTCCGAGGGGGACCTCACTCCGAGATACCAGAACAGCAGCAAGTTGAATCTTGTAAAGTCTACACCTATGCGTATGCTCACAGGTTTGTAGAGCTGTTGAATTGGGAGTGGCTTAGCCAGTTACCTGATGTTCACAAGACTCAATAAAACCCTAGCCAGTTGGGTTCGGGGGAATCCACGATGAGGCAGGTGGTTGTGAGCCTGGTGGATGAACTGGTAATGTGTAATGTGATTGTTAAACCTTTGCTAATAAACCAACTAGTTCTTAACAGCAATGTGTTGCTATGAATTCTTAAGCAAAGAACCCATGAAGCAAATACATTGCAGCCGTGGTTATTATTTGACTCCCATCACCTTCCATTGTGCTAAAAGTTCACTCACAATGGAACCAGCTGTCAAAGCTAATTCTCAGCCCTTAAGTTACCACAGGGAATTTTTTTTAAAGGTTTGCAACAGGCTTGCTGTAAAATAACAGTGGTTCCTGGAGAATCTTTCATTTCACCAAGGAAGGAAGGTGGTGGCAGGGCAGGGTGGGGGGGGGGGGGCGGGGGTTTAAAAAAATACCCATCGACGTTTAATGTTAAAAAATGCATGACTAATACGCCAAGGGAAACAGATTGCAAGGCGACTGGCACAGAGCAGGGGGAGTGGGAATAATTGGTGAGCTCAAAGAGCCAACACAGGCACGATGGCCCTTCTGCACTGCACGATTTTACAAAGTCAAGGATTTGTTGTAATTGTGATCAGAAAACACAGTCGTTGGGTACCCTGGAAGAGCCAATCTCACGAGTTGGACCCCTTTTAAAAATAAATCTGTCAAAAAGTAGTGGGCTCAGGCATACTTGTTTACATTTTAGTTGCTTAGTGTTGCTATCATTTTTTTTTTAAAACATTAAGTGAGAGGCCCACCTTTGCCGAGATGGGACACAAGGCCAATTGCTAGCAGAAGGAGGTTGGGTTATAAGTAAAGACTTGGGGGAAACCAAGAAAGAACACAAGAATATAAATAGGAGCAGGAGGCGGCCATTCGGCCCCTTCAAGCCTGCTCCACCATTCAATATCATGGCTGATCTTCAACCTCCACTTTCCCACCTGATCCCAGTATCCCTTGATTCCCTTAGTTCCCAAAGATCTCTCAATCTCCGTCTTGAATATACTCAACGTCTGATCCTCCACAGGCCTCTGGGGTAGAGAAGATTCACAACCCTTTTGAGTGAAGAAATTTTTCCTCAGCTCTGTCTTAAAATAGCCGACCCCTTATTTTGAGCTACGTGACTCCCGAGAAAGGGCCTCAAAAAGATTACAATACAAAACGGAGCAGGGATAAATATTATTTGGAGCTAAACCACAACAGTGGGACAAGGGCACAGCTTCAAGCTGGGGAAAGGTAAATTTGGGAGCAAGGTGTTCAGAGTCACCAATTTGACTTGTGGAGAATGTTTAAAGCCTGGAATCAGGAGGCCATTGGGCCCTGCCGAGGTGGGTGGAAACTGCAAATTCTTTTGAATGATGGAGCCAGTTTATTTGTGCTTTCATTTCTCAGCAAAACAGTGGTCAATCATTCAGGGTCACTGCGATGTGTGGTGCCTATTATATTGGTGGACAGCGATTTTCAGATCTGATTGGTGACTACAGTCATGTGCCCTGCTGACTAAAAAAGAGAGAATATTCTGTTTCCAGTAGCACCTCCAGAGCCTGTTGAGGACATGGAGAGTTTGAGCCAACTTGCCATACACCCTCCCCAGGCCAAAGACTGCCCTAAGTGGAGGAAGTGCATCCGGGAGGGCGCTGAGCCCCTCGAGTCTCATTGCCGAGAGCGTGCAGAAACCAAGCGCAGGCAGCGGAAAGAGCGTGCGGCAAACCAGTCCCGCCCTCCCCTTCCCTCAACGACTATCTGTCCCACCTGTGACAGGGACTGTGGTTCTCGTATTGGACTGTTCAGTCACCTAAGGACTCATGTTAAAAGTGGAAGCAAGTCTTCCTCGATTCTGAGGGACTGCCCATCATGATGATGATGGGATATAGATGAAATTAGTTTTCCACAGCTGTAAAAAGATCTTTTAAAAAAGAAGGGTAGTTGGGCATAGTGTGGGAACTGGACATATACACCTAATTAATGATTCTAGCACCCTCGAACTATTAGCTTCAGGAACACCTTTAAACCAGCATCGGGCATCACTGATTAAACAAACATTGAAAACGAGAGAGAATACATGAAGATAATAGCAGCAAGTCTATATCAATTATTTATCATCAATTAAAAAGAAAGCAAGTCTAAATCAAAATTAACAATTCACTTGCAGAGATTCCGAGAGAGAGGGGAAAATTATTTAAGGTCAAATTCATTTAAAAGTTGCACTGATAAGGGGGAGATTCCTCTGCTAAATTCAATACCAGTTGGCTGGCTGTTTCAAACCTTGCACAGTTCAACATTTTACACACATTAAGTCATGAATACATTAATAAAAAATAGTTCATTTAAGAAAAGGTTAGTTCGTTAACAACATTGCAAGACAGAGGTCACAGCATTCCAAAGACGTTAGAGAGAACTCTCATTCCCACTCCTGGTGTAATGGGCTGAATGGTGCATGCAGCGAGATGGAAAAAGACACGCATGGTCATTCTGAAAAATACTGCACAGTGCACGAAAATCGGAAGAAAAAAAAAGATTCTTACGTGATGTGAAAAAGTAAAAAAACAATGTCATCCCATGTTCGATTGCATTATTCCTTTTTAAACACACAATTAATACAGCCCAACACCTTAACCCGATATTAGACATTTATAATTTGGTTTGCCAGAATGACGAGAAGATTGCGGAAATTTTCCCACTTTGTGCCACTTCACTTGATCGATCATACTTGAAGCGTCCAATTAAAACGGTTGACTTTATTGACAGCAGCTGGCAGACCAATGCATTTGGTGTCTCTGGGGCCTCAGAGTTTGTCATGCCTATTTAGGTGTGGGACGAAAAGAAAAATGAGCCTCCTACACTGCTCACATCAGCGTTTTTAAAAAAAAATCTGAGCACCTGCAAGACTCGTGTGCTCCCAGGGTAGATAAAACATGGACAAAGGAAAGAGAACTTGCATTTCTATAGCACCTTTCATGACGTCTAAAGCTTTACAGCCAATGAAGTACTTTTTGAAGTGTAGTCACTGCTGTAATGTGAGAAATGCAGCAGCAGATTTGCGCACAGCAAGCTCCCACAAACAGCAGCGAGATAACCAACGATAGTGATGTTGGCTGAGGGATAAATATTGGCCCAGGACACCGGGGAGAACGCCCCTGCTCTTCTTTGAAATAGTGCCGCGGGATCTTTTACGTCCACCCGAGAGAGCAGATGGGGCCTCGGTTCAACATCGACGGCACATCCGACATTGCAGCGTTCCCTCAGCACTGCACTGGCAGAGTCAGCCTGGATTTTGCGCTCAGTGTCTCTGGAGTGGCCTTGAACCCACAAAGACTAAGTGAAACTCCTTGTGTTCTGCCTCCAATAGGTGGCCTTTGCCTCAACCACCCTGCTGCAGGAGTTGCCAGAAGTGTGTGTTTTGGGCCACAGTGCACACCACTGCATTGAAGGGGCTACACGTGGCAGTCCGAATAAGTTAGATATCTCAAAGTTGCTGATACCAGCAGATCTTGATGCTCTGATTTAGGATTTATGCAATGAGGCAACAGCACCAGGAGTAGCCTGGTCCCTAACCATCAAAATTCAAAACAACCTCTAAATACCAATAGGATTTGAGGGACCAATTACCACGGGTCAGGTGATTTGGGGGGGGGGGGGGGCGGCACTGGGGGTTATAGTCTGCCCTACTGTATTGGCAGAATATTGGGCTTCCCCTGTGTAACGTATGCACCTGTGAGTATGCTCATAGGGCAGGGGGCACTTGATTAAAGTTTGCAATAAAATAGTTGTAGAGTTGTTGAGTTGGGAGTGGCTTAGCCAGTCACGTAAGTGTGCCCCAAGTGGGAAGAGGAAACGTTACAAGGACACCCTCAAACCCCCCCTTGATAAAAAGTGTAACATCCCCACCGGCAACTGGGAATCCCTGGCCAAAGACCGCCCTAATTGGAGGAAGAGCATCCGGAAGGGTGCTGAGCACCTAGAGTCTCGTCGCCAAGAGCATGCAGAAAACAAGCGCAAGCAACGGAAGGAGCGTGCGGCAAACTAGACTCCCCACCCACCCTTTCCTTCAACTATGGTTCCCACATTGGACTGTACAGTCACCTGAGAACTCATTTTGAGAGTGGAAGCAAGTCTTCCAATTTCAAGGGACTGTCTATGATAATGATGATGATGACAAGACTCAATAAAACCCCAGCCAGTTGGGTTCGGGGGATCCACAATGAGGCAGGTGGTTGTGAGCCTGGTGGATGAACTGGTAATGTGAAGGGCGATTGTTAAACCTTTGCTAATAAACCAACTAGTTCTTAATAGCAATGTGTTGCAATGAATTCTTCAGCAAAGGACCCGGGAAGCAAATACATTACAGGCCACATCAACCATCGTTGCCAAGGTTCCGATGCATTAACGCTGATTATGTTGAGCAAGCATTTTTGTGCCATGGACTGGTGCCCACTCGGAATGGATTTTGAGATTGGCACAATTTAGTCTTCACTTAGAATGCACGGCAACATTAACCTGGCCCCAGAGGTGGAAGTTTGTCATCCTAATCCATTACACCATCAAGCCATGTCAAATAACCTGCAGGGCTACGGACCAAGAACTGAAAAGTAGGATGTGGCCAGATAGCTCTATTTCGACCAGCACAGACACAATGGGCCGAATGGCCTCCTGGTGCGCCGCAAATTTCCAGGATTCTATTACTTCAGACATTTTCAAAAATTGTGTACAGATTGAAGGTGATTGGCAGAAGAACCAAAAGGTGACACGAGGAAACCATTTTTTCCCCCACAGCGAGTGGTTAGGATCTGGAATGCGCTGCCTGAAAAGGTGGAGGCAGGCTCAATCGTGGCTTTCTAAAGGGAGTTGGTTAAGTACCTGAAGGAAAAAGATTTACAAGCCTATGGGGAAAGGGCAGGGGGAGTGGGACTGAGACTGGCTGAGGTGCTCTGACAGACAGAGAGCCGGCACAGGCTTGGCGGCCCAAATAGCCTCCTTCTGTGCTGTAACCATTCTATGATTCAAGAATTCCTACACCCCCATAAATTCCTCTCTAACAGAGCCTTGAGGGATACCCAGGTGCAAATTAGGACTCTTGACTTAAGTTTCCATTGCGTCAAGCAGCTCATTTGCCGAATTGACTTGAACCAATAAATCAGAATCCAGGAAGCGAGATCTCCCAAGTCAGTCAAACAAGCTCTGGTAGACTTTCCAACATATCTTCTCGTTCAACCCAGCCAAGCATCTCTTGGTTGCCCTCACCCATCCCAAAACCAAGGCTTGGGAGAGGGTGGCCCATCAATCTTCAGTAGCTGCATCACCAAGGGACACCAGGGGTCAAAATACAAGGGGTTTGTCCTCAAGAAATTGGAAAATGCACCTTGAATAATGGAACCAAATCTTTTCTTCCCATCTAAATTCTTTGGGGGAAATCAGGGGTTATTTACACAAAATTTTTCCCCGGTGAGATTAAATGGATGGAGTACGATGTAGAATGTCCATGGACCTATGCAAGGATCGAGTTTAACAGTTTAAATGGGCCTTAAATGGAACACTGTACACAGTTCTGGTCTCCTTATCTAAGGAAAGACATACTTGCCTTAGAGAGAGTGCAATGAAAGTTCATTAGACTGGTTCCTGGGATGGGGGGATTGCCCCATGAGGGGAGATTGAGTCGACTAGGCCTATATTGTCTCGAGTTTAGAAGAATGAGCAGTGATCTCATTGATCCCACCTGAGGACTGGGAGAAATTTAGAATTTAGCAGAGGAGGACAAAGGGTTTAATTAAGGAGGGGGAAAATAGAGTACGAGAAGAAGCTTGCCAGGAACATAAAATCTGACTGCAAAAGCTTCTATAGATATGTGAAGAGAAAAAGATTAGTGAAGACAAACGTAGGTCCCTTGCAGTCGGATTCAGGTCAATTTATAATGGGGAACAAAGAAATGGCAGACCAATTGAAGGGTAGCTAATGTAACATCACTTTCTAAAAAGGGAGGGAGAGAGAAAGCAGGTAATTATAGACTGGTTAGCCTGACATCAGTAGTGGGGAAAATGTTGGAATCAATTATTAAGGATGAAATAGCAGCGCATTTGGAAAGCAGTGACAGGATCGGTGCAAGTCAGCATGGATTTATGAAGGGGAAATCATGCTCGACAAATCTTCTGGAATTTTTTTTTGAGGATGTAACTAGTAGAGTGGACAAGGGAGAACCAGTGGATGTGGTGTATTTGGACTTTCAAAAGGCTTTTGACAAGGGCCTACACAAGAGATTGGTGTGCAAAATCAACGCACATGGTATTGGGGGTAATACACTGACGTGGATAGAGAACTCGTTGGCAGACAGGAAGCAGAGAGTTGGGATAAATGGGTCCTTTTCAAAATGGCAGGCAGTGACTAGTGGAGTGCCGCAGGGCTCAGTGCTGGGACCCCAGCTCTTTACAATATACATTAATGATTTGGATGAAGGAATTGAGTGTAATATCTCCAAGTTTTCAGATGACACTAAACTGGGTGGCGATGTGAGCTGTGAGGGGGACGCTAAGAGGCTGCAGGGTGACTTGGACAGGTTAGGTGAATGGGCAAATACATGGCAGAATCAGTATAATGTGGATAAATGTGAGGTTATCCACTTTGGGGGCAAAAACAGGAAAGCAGATTATCTGAATGGCGGCAGATTAGGAAAAGGGAAGGTGCAATGAGACCTGGGTGTCATGGTTCATCAGTCATTGAAGGTTGGCATGCAGGTACAGCAGGCAGTGAAGAAGGCAAATGGTATGTTGGCCTTCATAGCTAGGGGATTTGAGTATAGGAGCAGGGAGGTCTTACTGCAGTTGTACAGGGCCTTGGTGAGGCCTCACCTGGAATATTGTGTTCAGTTTTGGTCTCCTAATCAGAGGAAGGACGTTCTTGCTTTTGAGCGAGTGCAGCAGACTGATTCCCGGGATGGCAGGACTGACATATGAGGAGAGACTGGGTCAACTGGGCCTTTATACATTGGAGTTTAGAAGGATGAGAGGGGATTTCATAGAAACATATAAGATTCTGACAGGACGGGACAAGTTAGATGCGGGTAGAATGTTCCCGATGTTGGGGATGTCCAGAACCAGGGGATACAGTCTAAGGATAAGGGGTAGGCCATTTAGGACTGAGATGAGAAGAAACTTCTTCAGTCAGAGTTGTTAACCTATGGAATTCCCTGCCGCAGAGTGTTGTTGATGCCAGTTCATTGGATATATTCAAGAGGGAGTTAGATATGGCCCTTACGGCTAAAGGGATCAAGGGGTATGGAGAGAAAGCAGGAAAGGGGTACTGAGGGAATGATCAGCCATGATCTTATTGAATGGTGCTGCAGGCTCTAAGGGCCGAATGGCCTACTCCTGCACCTATTTTCTATGTTTCTATGAAACAGTAAATTCTTACAGGGGCTTGACAGGGTAGATGGAAGGAGGATGTTTCCCCGGGCTGGGGAGTCTAGAACCAGGGGTCACAGTCTCAGAATAAGGGGTCAGCCATTTAGGACGGAGATGAGGAGAAACTTCTTCACTCAGAGGGTGGTGAATCTTTGGAATTCTTTACCCAAGAGGGATGTGGAGGCTCAGTTGTTGAGTATATTCAAGACAAAGATCGTTAAACTTTTGGGAACTAGGGGAATTAAGGTATAGGGGGAATAGTGCGGGAAGGTGGAGTTGAGATTGAAGATCAGCTGTGATCGTATTGAATGGCGGAGCAAGCTCGAGGGGCCGAATGGCCTGCTCCTATTTCTGATGTTCGTCCTATTCCTTATGCTGCCCTCCCATCAAGACTCGTAAGGTGGGAGGAAGGGCTGAAGAATGAATGAGCTCTACCACACACTTTTCTGAAAGGTCCAGCTTGGGGCACAAGGGAAGTACCCTGCTCAATAAATAAACATGTATTGGAGGAACAGATGGTCCCACATACACCGCTCCGGGTGACTGCCCTGGTGTGTGGTGAAGATGAATATTAACGACCATAGTCAGTGGGTTTGGGCGGGTGTGCGTAATACGGGCAAGCAGACTTCACCTCATGTTTGGACAACACCACAGTTGCCTGGGTTCAATACAGAACAGGCTGAACGCAGTACTAATTAACTCAAAGGTTGAAAAGTTATAACAGATTCATTTTGAATCCAACATGAAAAAGGTCCCTCAGAATTAGCCTTGAAGAAATGTAAATAATTGAACAACTTCATTCCAAATGCATAATATTCATAAATTACTTAGGGTTGGGGACTTTCCAAACCAACTTGTCTTCAACTTGGCATCCTTCCCCCATCCCACAGGATGGGAGAAAATTTCAAAATCCCTTTCAAGAAAGAAGAGGGGCGGGGTGGGGGGGGGGCGGGGGAGAGATGGTGAATGTTAGGCAGAGAGGCAGCATTTGCCAAGCCCCATTCACAGTGGGAAGGGAGGCCGGCTACTGCGCTTGTGGGAGGGGGGGGGGGGGAATTATTCCCAGTTTCAGAATGTCGGTAACTGAAGCTCTGGGTGGCTCGGGGAGGCTTTGAAAATCCCTGCGGTACTTTTCCAACAAGTGCTGGGTATGCCCCCCCCCCCCCACCTCCCCTCAAGGTGTCTCCTCTCTTTCTCCCCCACCCTCCCCCCACTCCAGTCTTGCCTTTTGCCCCAGGTCTCTCGCTCTGGCCAATATTGCTCATCTCATTGGCTGCTCGTGGGACATTGCAGGTGTCTCAAGTGCTTCCATGGTTGCTACTCTTTCCAAGTAAGCCACCGTGTGACGTTGGCACGATAAGGCACTACACAAAGGCAGGTCTTGTTATTCTTTCACATGACAATTTTTTTTTCTCTCCAAGAGACAAAACGTCAAATCACTACAATCAGCTCAACGCTGAGCGGAGCCTCCAGAATCTCTGGAGACTGAACTGGCTCAGCCTGGGCGACAACATTTCCTTGGAGGAACAGCCTCAATTCGATGTTGGACGGGGTTGGGATATGATCCCTGGGATGCAACTTTCCTGCAAGGTCACACAACCAACACGTCGCTGTCACCCCGCTGAAGAGAATAATTTGGCGAGCGATTAAGGCAATTGTTGGGAAACGCCCCAAACAGCAGCAATACAGGCAGCAGGTTTCAATATCTTTTTAATGTTGTTTGAAGGCTTGGTAAGCACTCCTGGTTCCGTGCTTTTTCCATGCAGCGCAAAAGTTAATCTGAAAGAAAACGTGGCCTTGTTTGAAAGATCAGGATGGACAAACACATTGAGCACACAGTTCAACACAGCAATTTCTCGATTGCAAGCTAGTTATGTTTTTTGCACTAGTAAAACATTCCAACTGACTCGCTCAGTAGTGTCAACCGTGGCTCAGTGGGAGTCTCGGAGTCAGAAGGTTGTGGGTTCAAGTCCCACTCCAGGGACTGAAGCACATAAATCTAGGCTGACACTCCCAGTGCAGTGCTGAGGGAGTGCCGTACTGTCGGAGGTGCCGTCTTTCAGCTGAGTTGTTAAACCGAGGCCCCCGTCTGCCCTCTCAGGTGGACGTAAAAGATCACATGGCACTATTTTGAAGAAGAGCAGGGGAGTTATCCCCGGTGTCCTGGGGGCCAATATTTATCCCTCAATCAACATCACAAAAACAGATTATCTGGTCATTACTATTTGTGGGAGCTTGCTGTGCGCAAGTTGGCTGCCGCGTTTCCTGCATTACAACAGTGACGACACTCCGAAAGTACTTCATTGGCTGTAAAAAGCTTCGAGACGTCCAGTGGTCGTGAAGGCGCTATATAAATGCAAGTCTTTCTTTCAGTATCAACACAGAACCTCTTGGGCGTGCTAGGAGGCCAACTTGGGCCAGTTGTTTAAAAAGGAATAATGCAGTCTCCTCTACTACCCGCTCGGCTTCAACACCCTCCCCTCCACCCACCTCCAAAAAAAAATGAAAGACAAATCGATTGAACTAATGAGATACTTTACCATAGGAGGCTTATTCTCAGACTCCTTCAAACAAAAAGCGATGGCATGCTAAATGCAATGGCAAAGAAAGGACAAGCATAAACGCTGTGTACTGGACTCAGCCACTTAAGAGGAAGAGAGAGCCAAGATCGGTAA
The DNA here is from genome assembly GCF_044704955.1 of Pristiophorus japonicus. Classification (NCBI taxonomy): domain Eukaryota; kingdom Metazoa; phylum Chordata; class Chondrichthyes; family Pristiophoridae; genus Pristiophorus; species Pristiophorus japonicus. Next base: position 11,331,642 of record NC_092000.1, on the reverse strand, counting down.
GGTGACCAGCATGCAGCCTATGATTGGCTCACAAAGGGGGGGTGGGGTGGGACAGTGACAAATCAGATTGCTGTCTCTTAGTTCCTCCCATTGGTTGCATTGGCATTGATGGGTCTCTTCAGGATTGGTTGGATTCTAAGTTTAATTTTTTTTAAACTCACCCCCCTCCCCCCCACCTCACTTTCTCCAAATTATACCCCGGTGATATCCAATTAGGTACGAGTGTGAGGGTTGACCCTACTCAAGATCAGATAAAGGGAAGTGCGTCTTATGGATCCATGCACCAACCACTCCCGACAAATATACCCCACTTCTCTTCTGAAGTCCTCGCCCCCCCTCCCATGGATAAGAGGATAAGGGGGTAAGCCATCTAGGACCGAGATGAGGAGAAACTTTTTCACCCAGAGAATTGCGGAATTCTCTACCACAGAAAGTTGTTGAGGCCAGTTCGTTGGATATATTCAAAAGGGAGTTAGATGTGGTCCTTACGGCTAAAGGGATCAGGGGTTATGGAGAGAAGGCAGGAAAGAGGTACTCAAGTTGCATGATCAGCCATGATCATACTGAATGGTGGTGCAGGCTCAAAGGGCCGAATGGCCTGCTCCTGCACCTATTTATGTTTCGATCTCTAAGCTCCCCTATTTAACATGGCTCCAGTGCTCAAGGCAGTACCGATTATCCATCTCCAACTGCTTTGAGGGCATCGAGAGTCAACGACATAATCTGGAGTCACATCTCGGGCAGACAGGTAGTTCTCTCTTAAAAAAAGGACATTGGTGACCCAGTTGGGGGGTTTATTTTTCTGGACAATCTGGACATTTTTGTGGTACCAGCCCTTAATTCACCAGATTTTGGGAATTTAATTTCACCTAGCGTGGAAGATATTTGAACTCTGAGCCTCTGGGTTGCCATCCCAGTACCAGAACCACTCGGCCTTACTGTATACAAAGCCCATTTTGAGGCACTGGCTCCATCTTGCTTTCCCGACATTGGCACCTTGGATGGGAATGTAATGTCGGACTAAGCTGTGGCGTGTGTTTTGTAGGGTGTGTTTTTTTGGGAGTCTATTTTTTTTCCCCCCCCTCTCTAGATTATGGAGTGCTCTGAAGAGAAGACTGAATTTCATAACTGTTCTGTTCGGTGGGGGGGGTGGGGGGGGTGGTGGTGGGGGATGGGACATCCATCATCCACTTGGCCAAAAAACTCCCAGAATCCCACTGCCCCTTCTGGACAAGCTCAAAACCCAAACACAGGGAGCAGGCTCCGCGAAAGGGAACGCCCAAATGGAATGATCTAAGAGACAGGCCACACAATTGTTTTTTTTTAAAAAAAGTATTCAAGTTCTAACAATGGAGACAAGATATTAACAACATTCACTCGTGAAGCAAAGGATTCTGGGACTGCCAACTACCGCAGCCCGTGAATGGATGACCAGTTTAAAAATGGGCCCAGTTGCAATGAGTTCCAGGCAGAGCAGAAAATGTAACATGTGCATTTTTTTTTTTTTTAAATCCACACATTAGGAAGTCTTAATTATAGAAAAGTCAAAATAGCTTTTTATTGCTCCCCCCTGCACCCGCCGTGTTGCATTAAAATGGAGACAAAAGCAACAAAGACTGATGAAGTGGACAAGAGACAACAGCAGATTCCTTTCAGCGAATAAGTGCTCCTGACTTCAGTATAGCGGTCGCTAGAATACTACTCGAGGAGTCACAATTTCTGACATTAGAGTCCGGTCCTCACAATGGGTTTCAAATATATTCAGCACAGACCACAAACTATATTTCTGTGCCTTCCATTCCATAATCACACATGAAAGCAGGTATAGTTGGGTGAGATTCACAGCAATCCCTTCAGTACTGGGGTACGGGGGGGTTAAGACTGCAAACCCAAGGCCCACCAAAGAACACAGGCCCACCAAATAAATGCAGGAAAAAAAAAAATAAGGCCGAGAGAAATTTGCATATATGTATAGGAATCTAGGATTGCAATGATACCAGAACCAGAATACAGACCTACTTGATACAGAATATATGCTTTCATTGTTGAATATACCAGCCTATGTTTTCAGACTCAGAATCAAATATGTAATGTAATGAACATGAACATACATAACTATAGGCCCATTTGGATTAGTTTGCCCCAGGCCTATAATCCAACCCCGCTGGGGTTCGACCAATTCAGTAACCAGTCGCTCCCCTGAAAAAAATGATCGAGAACCCTACTGGACTATGTCCTCACTAAATACCCTTGTGCCTTTGCCTCCAAGAGATCTGAAGTACCTTGCTAATGGGTATCGTTATCTTTTGGTGTTTGGTGTTTGGTGGGAAAACACTGAGGGGGCGATTTTAAACCCAAGCCCCCGCACTGTGAAACGGACAGGAATATAGTGCAATGGTCACTTGGTGCCCCCGCCCCCCCCCCATGGCTTTCACGCCCGGCGAGTTTAGGTTAAAATAACCCCCTTAGTCTCTACTCTGTCCCTCCCCTCACAAAAAGAGAACAATCTACCAGAGGCGAGGGATTTTGATGGTGTAACCCACTGCAAACCAATACTCCACACCATCACATCGGTTCCAGATAAACAGCCCGTTCAGGTCATCTGCAAACATCAATTGCCAGACAAACCCACTGGAAATGCATAGTAAATAAAGATGAACGAACATAGAGGGCACATCCAAGGCAGAGAAAAGACTACGCAGCACGGCTGCACTCCCTGGGAGATGCTCTCACTCGACGGGAGCAGGGGACAGACAAGAGTAACACTATAGCCCCGGACCGCCAACCTTCCCTCCGGGACAGGACAATGATCCACTAAATGCATCCTCACCGAATGTGCATTACGGAGAAGGAACAGCCTTGGTAAAAAAGGACTGGTTCTTAAAACCTTTCCACAACTGAATACAAGGGACTCGGTTTCCACAAGATCGGGCTTTTCCAGGCAGGTTTGGTCGAGAAGCGGAGCTGGGTTAGCCAAGTCAGCTGTGGCAGTTTCAGAGATGCTAAAGTTGGCCTTGGCAACTGTGAGTTTGGTGGGGAGCGAGGGGTGCAATCAGGGATCCTGCTTCTGATTGCTATCGAGTAAAGATAATATAAATAGGAGCAGGAGTAGGCCACCTGGACCCTCGAGCCTGCTCTGCCATTTAATAAGATCATGGCTGATCTGATCATGGACTCAGCTCCATAGAAACATAGAAAATAGGTGCAGGAGTAGGCCATTTGGCCCTTCGGGCCTGCACCACCATTCAATAAGATCATGGCTGATCATTCCCTCAGTATCCCTTTCCTGCTTTCTCTCCATACCCCTTGATCCCTTTAGCCATAAAGGACCACATCTAACTCCCTCTTGAATATATCCAATGAACTGGCATCAACAACACTCTGTGCTAGGGAATTCCACAGGTTAACAACTCAGTGAAGAAGTTTCTCCTCATCTCAGTCCTAAATGGCCTACCCCTTATCGTAAGACTGTGTCCCCTGGTTCTGGACTTCCCCAACATCGGGAACATTCTTCCCGCATCTAACCTGTCCAGTCCCGTCAGAATCTTATACGTTTCTATGAGATCCCCTCTCATCCTTCTAAACTCCAGTGAATAAAGGCCCAGTCGATCCAGTCTCTCCTCATATGTCAGACCAGCCATCCCTGGAATCAGTCTGGTGAACCTTCGCTGCACTCCCTCAATAACAAGAATGTCCTTTGTCCACTTCCCTGCCCGCTCCCCTTGGCCTTTATTATCTTAAATCGCTCAAAAATCTGTCTATCTCCGCCTTAAATATATTCAATGACCCAGCCTCCACAGCTCTCTTGGGCAGAGAATTCCACAGATTCATGACCCTCAGAGAAGAAATTCCTCCGCATCTCAGTTTTAAATGGGCGGCCCCTTATTCTGAGGCTATGTCCCCGAGTTTTACTTTCCCCTATGTGGAAATATCCTCTCTGCATCCACCTTCTCAAGCCCCCTCATTATCTTACATGTTTTGATAAGATCACCTCTCATTCTTCTTAACTCCAATGAGTATAGGCCCAACTTACTCAACCTATCTTCATAAGTCAACCCCCTCATCTCCGGAATCAACATAGTGAACTTTCTCTGAACAGCCTCCAATGCAAGTATATCCTTCCTTAAATACGGAGATCAAAACTGCACGCAGCACTCCAGGTGTAGCAGGACTTCCCTACTTTTATACTCCATCTCCCTTGCAATAAAGGCCAACATTTCATCTGCCTTCCTGATTACTTGCTGTACCTGCAAGCTAACTTTTGGTGTTTCACGCACAAGGTCCCCCAGATCCCTCTGTACTGCAGCATTTTGTAACCTCTCTCCATTTAAATAAAGGGAGTCCCTTCTGTGCTCGGCTCAATATCTCGAAGCATAGATATCGGACAGCCGCCAGTGTGCAGGAAATGGCCAGAACCAATTTTAGCTCGAATTCGTTGCACTTGGAACCGCTATACGACAGAGCGGCTCCAAATTCATTACATTCACACGCTCGCTCAAGAGGAACGCGCATCAACGCTCAATCCCCTCGTGTAGCCACTCGGTTGGCAGAAGTTCATTCTGGGGCCAGCGCTCCCGCCCGTAATGAGACAATTTATATGCAGACACCGGAGAACACAAGGAGACCCGATGCCCATAATTAAAAATCAGAAATAGCTCACCAGCAGCGGAACTACCAATGAAGCAAGTGTGCCACCCTGGAATGCAACATTAACAGGAAGAAAAATCACCACTACTTTGCAGGCATTCAGTGGTGTGTCAAAAAAGGAGTACGCCATCTTTAAAGAATAACCGGGCGGCAGGGGTTGGGGGGAATGGGGGGGGTGGGGTGGGAGAGAAATAAAGAGAAATACAAACTCTCAAACAGGTAAAATTATGCATTAGTTTGCCTTTTTGAAACATGTTCTCTGCACGGATTTACATTCAAATATCAATTGGCACCCGTGACTTATGCACCTGCGATTATGCTCACAGGTTTGTGGAGCTGTTGCCCGCAGGAGGCGGGCGTCGCCAATGGAGGGCTCTCTACGCGGGAGTCCTCGCTTTATCTACTGGACTCTTGACCTGGAGGGTGTTACACAGGGCTGTCCTGTGCAATAAGTTTTAATTGACGGACTCCCAGGCCGACTGCATTTTCTGCGGTCTGGAAGAGTCCGTGTTCCACGTGTACATTCAGTATGTGAGGTTGCAGCCCCCCCACCCCCCTTCTATTATTTGAAGGGACTGCGCCTCGATCTTTGGGCACCCTGTGCGGAGGGGAGCGGGCAGCTCGGAAGGCCTCCTCGTAGGACTACTCCTGGGCCTGGCCAAGGAGGCCATGAACTGGTCCAGGCAGTCGAGGGGGCCGTTCAGCCCGACTGCCTGCCTCTCTTCCGCGGCAACATTCGAGTCAGGGTGTCCCTGGAGATGGAGTATGAGGGGTCCACCGGTACGCTCGCGGCCTTCCGAGAGAGGTGGGCATCGGAGGAACTGGAGTGCACCATCACCCCCGGCAACCAAATTTTGATCTGTTATGGTTCCTTTAAAGTTTATTTGGTAATTTGTGGGCTCTAGTGTCCCTGTAATAAGGGGGCACCCGGATTTATCTGTTAATTAAAATAGTTATAGAGCTATTGCATTATGAATGGCTTAGCTCAGACTCAATAAAATCCCAGCCAGATGGGTCTAGGTCATCCATGATGAGATATGCAGTTGTGAGCCTGGTGGATGACCTGGTAATGTGTAGTATGATTGTTATGTTCTTATGTTCTTAACAAAGGTTTAAGAAATAGGAACAGGAGTAGGCCATACAGCCCCTCGAGCCTGCTCCGCCATTCAATAAGATCATGGCTGATCTGATCATGGACTCAGCTCCACTTCCTCACCCCCACCCCATAACCCCTTATCGTTTAGGAAACTGTCTATTTCTGTCTTAAATTTATTCAATGTCCCGGCTTCCACAGCTCTCTCAGGCAGCGAATGCCACAGATTTACAACCCTCTCAGAGAAGAAATTCCTCCTCTTCTCAGTTTTAAATGTACGGCCCCTTATTCTAAGATCATGCCCTCTAGTTCTAGTCTCCCCCATCAGTGGAAACATCCTCTCTGCATCCACCTTGTCAAGTCCCCTCATAATCTTATACGTTTCGATAAACCAATTAGTTCTTAATAGCAATGTGTTGCTATGAATTCTTAAGCAAAGAACCCATGAAGCAAATATATTGCAGCACCCTTCAAGAGTACATCAAAATAATCATTTTGGTTTTATCCCCTCTCATTACGTTCCGGCCATGATTATTCATCAACCGAGATGACCAGGATAGCGAGCGCCCCGATTTGTTGCCAAAGAAATATTGCGGGGCCTTCCTCATCTTAACCTCTCACCCCAACACCACACGAGAGATAATCCACCCAACCACAAGCCAGCGAACTGATAAATGTCACCCACAGCGGGCAGCCAAATGGGAGTGACCCAAGACTTGGAGCACAATCTGGGCCCTGGGAGTACGGTAGCATAGTGGTTACGTTACTGGACCAGTAATCCAGAGGCCTGTACCAATGATCCAGAGACGCAAGTTCAAATCCCACCACAGTCAGCTGGGGAATTTAAACTCAGTTCATTAAATAAATCTGGAAGAGCTCGTAATGGTGACCATGAAGCTACCGGATTGTCGCAAAAACCCAACTGGTTCACCAATGTCCTTCAGGGAAGGAAATCTGCCGTCCTTACCCGGTCTGGGCCTATATGTGACTCCAAACCCACAGCATTGTGCTGACTCTTAGCTGCCCTCTGAAATGGCCCAGCGAGACACCCAATCTGCTGGGACAAAGTCAGCACTGTGGGAGCACCTTCGCCACACAAACTGCAGCGGTTCAAGGCGGTGGCTCACCACCACCTTCGAGGGCAATTAGGAACGGGCAATAAATGCCAGCCTTGCCAGCGACACCCACAACCCGTGAACGAACAAAAATAAATGATAATTTGAAGGGCAGCCTGGTTGATGAACCAACGGATGTCACTTTGCAAGTGCATTCACGCCCACACACTCTTCGACTACTTGGGCAAGCCTTTAACCTATTGATGGTATTCCTGGCCAACTCAACAAGGAGATTTTGATCTGTCATAAGAAATTTGAAAAAAGGCTGAGAGATTGTTGGGGGGTTGGGGGGGTGGGGAAGACTGATGAACCACAGTACAGATCTTGATATTTATCCCATGTGGTCTGTTTCTTACCAAGATGTCGTCTAGCACACACGTCATAAAGATCGTGCCTTTTTCAGAGGAGATTTTGTTGGATCTATTCATTTCTTAGACAAATACACCGTAGGGTTTGCCACTCGGTAAACCACTTCAAAAATAATTCATCGTGCGAGGTAGTTCACTGTGAAATAGTTCAGAGAGAGAGACTGATGACATGATAAGGCGCCACGTAAATTCACGCTTTAAAACTTGGCCAACAATCCCAGAATCCTTTGCTTGTTGAGCGCCACATCATGCAGCCCCACTGAAGGGTCATGGGATAAAAAAAAAAGACAAAAAAAATCTCACACACACACACACACACACTGCAACTCTAGCAAACAGTTTTAAATTGTCTCAATAAAATCCAGTTAAACAAGGTTGGGTTTTTTTTTGTTAAAAATAAAAGGGGGCAGGAGTCAGGGGTCAGAGGTGAGATGCAGTAAAAGTTGAGAGGTGGACTTACAGGGACTAGCTTCCAATACCACTTGGTGGGACACTGTTGAGGACAGTGTGTCACAGAGGCAGAGAGAGAGAGAGAGAGAGGGAGGATGGGGGGAGAGAGAGAGAGAGAGAGAGAGAGATCAAAAGTGAAAGGGCAAGGGGAAGAAAGGAAAGAAAAAGAGAAGCATGTGAATTTCATAATATTAAAAGCGCTTCAGATGTCAAGCAGGTATTACTGTTAGAAATATTAAATACACGTTAAATATTCTGAAAGATTCAAAGTTCAGCAATGCAAGATATGAAGATTCAGATTTCACTGTACATAGTCAACAATTTTACACTAACTCCAAAACTCTTCTCCCCTCCCCCGCTCCTTTTACTGTGTGTGTGTGTAAAAGCCAACTGCAATTCTTAAAGACCAGAGGGAGGAAAAAGCGTTTTTTCCAAGCTACAGATACACAAATCATTAAATGTGGCAACGCAGGTCAACAAGGACATAAAAACATACAAGCAAGGCACTGGGGGTTCATCTCTAGAGGGATAGAATTGAAAAGCAGAGAAGTTATGTTAAATTTGTAACGAACCTTGGTTCGATCACATTTAGAGCACAGTTCTAGTCGCCCTTTAGTAAAAGGATATAGAAACATAGAAAATAGGTGCAGGAATAGGCCATTTGGCCCTTCGAGCCCGCACCGCCATTCAATATGATCATGGCTGATCATTTTTGCAACTTTCGTACCCCATTCCTGCTTTCTCTCCATACCCTTTGATCCCTTTAACCATAAGGGGCACTGGAGAAGATGGACAAGGATGACACCAGAACTTACGAGTGATAACCATCAGGAAACATTGGACAGGCTGGGGCCCTTTTCTCCAGAAAAGAGAAGGCCGAGGGGCTACCTGATAGAGGTCTTTAAAATTATGAAAGGGTAGATGTAGAGAAGATGTTTCTGCTTGTGGGAGAGTTGAACCAAAGGAGTCATAAATACAAGATAGTTACCAATAAATCCAGGAAGGAATTCAAGAGAAACTTCTTTACCCAGAGAGTGGTTAGAACGTGAAACTCACTGCCACATAATAGGAGCAGTAGGAGGCCATTCGGCCCCTCGAGCCTGCTCCGCCATTCAATAAGATCGCGGCTGATCTGATCATGGACTCAGCTCCACTTCCCCGCCCGCTCCCCATAATCCTAGACTCCCTTATTGCTCAAAATTCTGTCTACCTCCACCTTAAATATATTCAATGACCCAACCTCCACAGCTCTCTGGGGCAGAGAATTCCACAGATTCTTCCTCACTTCCATTTTAAATGGGCGACCCCTTATTCTGAGACTATGCCCCCTAGTTCTAGATTCCCCCACGAGGGGAAACATCCTCTCTGCATCTACCTTGTCGAGCCCTCTCAGAATCTTATATCTTTCAATAAGATCACCCCTCATTGTTCTGAACTCAGTACAGGCCCCAACCTGCTCAACCTTTCCTCATATGTCAACCCCTTCATCTCAGGAATCAACCTCATGTAATTGAGATGAATAGCAGAGATGCATTTAAGGGGAAGTTACATGAGGGAGAGGGGAACAGAAGCTTTTGCTGGTTGGGTGAGATGAAATAGGGTGGGAGGAGGCTCGTGTTGAGCATAAGCTCCGACACGGACCCGATGGGCCAAATTACCCGTTTCTGTGCTGTATATTCTGTGTAACAACAACAACGTGTTTTCTATCTTTTCGAAGAAAAGTAACGTGATAAGGGAGCTTCCAGCGCCTGCTAGGCAGCTGAGCACATTGCCCGATGTGGTACTGAGCCCAAAGGACGAATCCGGTCCCAATCTGTGCTGAGTTTGATCACCTCAGTCAGGACAGCAATCGAGGTGCTACAACTGATTGCCGTGGCCCTGGGAAACCCAATTACCCTGCCCCACCCCCTACGAAATATGGCCACATGGAACTCCAGCAAAGATGCAATCTGGCTCAATTGTGACGCCCCCCTTGAGTGAATAGCCTGCCGAGACTCGACGCCCAGCCTCACCACTGCAGAATGGCCACTCGCACAAAGAAGGGGGCATTCAGCACCAGTAGGACAGGCAGGAAGAAAACAAGGCTGTGTTTCTTTTAAATTATAAAATTAAAACCAAAAAAAAAAAGAGTTCAACCTGACACTATTGCTGTGTCAATCCTGGGTTACAAGTGTCTGAAACGCTGAACCTTCCACACATTCCCTGGGCAAGGAAGGAAATATATTCACAGTAGACAGCACACACTAAAACCAGTAAGCACAGTTGGAGTCTGTTTCTAACCCAACATCTCCTTTCCTTCTCACCCTGTGGGAGCTCCCCTCTAATGTATGCACCTGTGAGTATGCTCACAGGAACAAAATAGTTGTCGAGCTGTTGAGTTGCGAGTGGCTGAGCCAGTCACGTGATGTTCACAAGACTCAATAAAACCCCAGCCAGTTGGGTCTAGGTCATCCACGATGAGGTATGCAGTGGTGAGCCTGGTGGATGAACTGGTAATGTGTAGTGTGATTGTTAAACCTTTGTTAATAAACCAACTGATTCTTGAGAATTCACAGCAACACATTGCTATTAAGCAAAGAACCCATGAAGCAAAGACATTACACCCTCTTCCCCCACACAACCCCCCAACTATAGCTGATATGCTCCCAGGCTGTAAGTTACTGGGACACTCTTAAAATGGCGCTTCAAAACAACAGCCTCCACTCAAATGGTTCCTCCCTATGGGCAAGAGCCTGGCTTCACTCAGCACCTCCCTCCCAACAGCACAGCTGAGAAAGGAACCTTGACCTGTGTGAGTGAGTTGGGGGTGGGGGGTGGGGGAGGATGAAGCCCCTATTCGACCAGCAATGGGGGGGGGGGGGGGGCGGGTCTCTCTGTTCCAATGGGCAGGGACATTGCCCCATCCGGAAGTGAAACTTTCCCCTCACAACTTGCCATCAGCACTGCGGGAGCACCTTCACCACATGGACTGCGGCAGTTCAAGGAGACAGCTCACCACCACCACCTTCGAGGGTGATTGGGGATGGGGCAATAAATGCCGGCCTTGCCAGCAATAACCATATTCCATGACGAATAAGATAAAATATAAGCTCAATGATGGGATATTGTTTCAGGTGCGGGCTTTGCACACAGAAATGGAGCACTTTCCTCTACTCATATTTTCTCCTCCTTTTTGTTAAGCGTCTTCCCAAGTTGGAACAACGGTCTGCTCCTGGGCAGACCAATTCAGCACTGGCCGCTTGAAGGTGCCAGAGAATATTGCTGGTCCATTTTACCAGTCCTTGGACTCCACCACCCAATAGCAGCACAGCCAAGATAAGGGGGTCAATCATACCCCCTGTGCACAGAGGGTATTCGAGTTGGATGAGCAGCACTCCTTTCTGCACTTCAGTTGCAAGATGTCCATTGAGACTAACTATTGCCATTTAGAAGTCACAGCGGAGAACAAAAAGCTATGATGTTCAATCCTGAGAACGCTTCAGCATTGTAACCAACCTTTCACTCACTACCCATTTGGAGCATTTCCCCAAAATATTTTGCCACGCTAACTCTCGTCTTTTTTTCCCCAAAAAGCTTCTCTCTTTGACCGTGCTTTAACATAGAAACATAGAAAATAGGTGCAGGAGTCGGCCATTCGGCCCTTCGAGCCTGCACCACCATTCAATATGATCATGGCTGATCATGCAACTTCAGTACCCCACTCCTGCTTTCTCTCCATACCCACTGATCCCTTTAGCCGCAAGGGCCACATCTAACTCCCTTTTGAATATATCTAACGAACTGGCCCCAACAACTTTCTGTGGTACAGAATTCCACAGGTTCACAATTCTGAGTGAAGAAGTTTCTCCTCATCTCGGTCCTAAATGGTTTACCCCTTATCCTTAGACTGTGACCCCTGGTTCTGGACTTCCCCTACCATCGGGAACATTCTTCCTGCATCTAACCTGGCAATCCAAATCAGAATTTTATATGTTTTTATGAGATCCCCTCTCATTCTTCTAAATTCCAGTGAATATAAGCCTAGTCGATCCAGTCTTTCTTCATAGGTCAGTCCTACCATCCCGGGAATCAGTCTGGTGAATCTTCACTGCACTCCCTCAATAGCAAGAATGTCCTTCCTCAGATTAAGAGACCAAAACTGTCTCCGTCCCTGTCCTCAGTCTTCGCACTTCCACCCTGCTGGCTCTCGTTATGTACTCCACAACTTGCTGTGCACAAAAGGCATGAACAAAAATATACACTGCTTGACTGTCAAGATTTTTTTTTTAATGCATCAGGCATAGAAAAGTGGCAGAACAAAAAAAAAAAAAATCAGTACTGCGCCAAATCTGATCAGATGTCCTGATCGGACAACTTGGCCCCCATTTCTATATCGGTCTAACTGGAATTGTAACATACCAGTTGGTAGGTCTATCACTGCCGAATAGCCAGTTGAAGGGAGAAGCCCTTCAAGAAAATGGCAAAGTGTCACGTTACAAAGGAAATGTCGCGAAGCACCATCACTATATTACCAGTTTAGAAAAACTCAAAGCGATGCGTTGATGCGTACAAATTAAAACAGTTATGTACAGTAATGATTTGAAAATTTCTGAGGCTATGGGCTCGCAATCTTGCATCGCTCACACATTAAACCTTTAAAAAGGTGATGATGGGAGTCTTCCATTTTGCCCCAGTTCCTTTTTTCTCTCTCCTCAGATTTCCTAGCTCGCAACCTTTAAGTTCAAGCCTCAATCTGATCATCACTCTCCATTGACCCTGGGTCATCTGGCCACTGAATTTCAGACTCTTCACACCATAATGGAAGACACAAAAGTGAGAATTGAAAATGCTGAACTCCTTGGGACGGAGAAAATCAAAACAGGCAGAATTTGGAAAATTAGTTAGTAAACTAATCTCAAGTCAAGGTAGAAAGCAGCCTGAAAAACAATACAGACAGTCTAAAGCACGAAGTTTGGAGGCCCAAGTGATCCGGATGTAATCACAAGCTTCAAAAATTTAATCAGTTAGACACTTACCCCTTGATTCGTTGGATGGTCCGTGCCAGACTGTTGTCTCAGCTGGTGTAAGCGTTCAGATATATCTTTTAACTTCTGATTTATCTGAGAAATGAAAGAGGGAGAGAAGATGACGGGATGCGTTAAATGCAAGTCGTGATATTCCTACAAAAAACATCATCATCATCATAGGCAGTCCATCGGAATCGAGGAAGACTTGCTTCCACTCTTAGCACGAGTTCTTAGGTGGCTGTACAGTCCAATACGAGAGCCACAGTCCCCGTCACAGGTGGGACAGATAGCCCACCTGTGACAGGGACTGTTGAGGGGAAGGAAGGATGGACAGGTTTGCCGCACGCTCTTTCCGCTGCCTGCGCTTGGTTTCTGCATGCTTTCGGCGACGAGACTCGAGGTGCTCAGCGCCCTCCCGGATGCACTTCCTCCACTTAGGGCGGTCTTTGGCCACGGACTCCCCGGTGTCAGTGGGGATGTTGCATTTTACCAGGGAGGCTTTGAGGGTGTCCTTGTAACGTTTCCTCTGCCCACCTTTGGCTCGTTTGCCGTGAAGGAGTTCCGAGTAGAGCGCTTGCTTTGGGAGTCTCGTGTCTGGCATGCGAACAATGTGGCCCGCCCAATGGACCTTCCTACCTGAATCAGGTCCTTGCAGACAGCAATGAGCCCCGCTATGAATTTACAGCATTCGCCAATTCAGATTCTAGCAGTTGGAGCCACCCAACAATTAGTTACTTACAGTTAAGGAACGTTAGTTAAAATTCACAGCTCAAACAGGCCATTCGACCCAACTGGCCTGTGCTGGTGTTTATGCTTCACACGAGCCTCCTCCTACCCCTCTTCATCTCACCCCATCAACTTGTACGTCTATTCCTTTCTCCCTCATCTGTTTATCTAGCTTATATGCATCTTCTACACTATTTGTCTCAACTATGCCCTGTGGCAGAGAGTTCCACATTGTCCAATTCAGTGTGGAGCAACAGCTGTGCCAAGACATGTTTTGGGCAATTTTGCAAAATTTTTGAGACGATCTAGAAATAGTCTGTCCGTTTGGTAGGAAATTGGACCAGACTAGTACGCATAGTTTTTTAAAAATTAAGATGGTCAACGGGACTTTAGATCAGCTTGGCGAAGGTGCGTTCACTGTAGAAGATCAAAAAAAATGAAAGGTTTCTCCTTTCTCACAAATCCCAGCCTGTCTCTCAAAACAGCAATGTCTTAGTCACTGTTAAGTGTCTCTTCCACCTCCCCAGCCACAAGTGGACAACTCTTCCATTTGTAAAGCTCGCACGATTCTATATGCCATCAGGGTTGAAAATTCCTTGTCGAATGAGAGGTGATCTCATTGACAACATACAAAATTCTTACAGGGCTTGACAGGGTAGATGCAGGGAGGATGTTTCCTCTGGCAGGGGAGTCTAGAACCAGGGGTCACAGAGTCTCAGAATAAGGGGTCGGCCATTTAGGACTGAGATGAGGAGACATTTCTTCACTCAGAGGGTGATGAATATTTGGAATTTTCTACCCCAGAGGGCTGTGGAGGCTCAGGTCGATGAGTATTATTCAAGACAAAGGTCGATAGATTTTTTAATATTAAGGGAATCAAGGGATATGGGGATAGTGCAGGAAAGTGGAGTTGAGGTAGAAGATCAGCCATGATCTCATTGAATGGTGCAGCAGGCTCAAGGGGCCAAATGGCCTGGTCCTGCTCCTAATTCTTATGTCCTTATAAGCCAATCCAATCCAAATCTGAAACTGTTAATGGAACTAAAGTGAGACTCCATCTTCATTGGCCTGAACATCGGAATATGATCGTCTACCAAAACATGCAATCAGTAATCGGAAGTATTTGCAATCGTCTTTTGAAGCCAAATGATTGATGGTAATGGGGCTGAAATAGCGGCCTCCCGGGTCCGTACGAAGTTTCTACGGACCCAGGAAAGCATCGGAAAAGCCGGTTTTCAGCGCACAATGCACATGCGCTGAAAACCGGCTTTTCCGATCTGCATCTCCACATCCAGGGCATTCACAAGTGCATGATGGGTATTTACCCATCTCTTGCCCAGCGGATGCCCTGAAAACTCTTGCGCCTGATAAAAGCAGGCACCTAGCCTACTTTTACAGGCTAAGAGTTTTAAAAAAAAAATGTAACATTTTATTGTTAAAAAGTCTGTCCACTACAGTAAGTTTATTTAAAACCATAACTTAAAGATTTTTTAAAAATCAGATAAATATATATATTTTTTATAAGACATTAATTACTTTAATTTAAATTAATCTTAAATATGTAGTGTATATTTTCTATTTTTTAAATTAGTGTTTTGGTGTTTGGGAGTGTTTCTGAATCATAATAATGGGAACTCCAACTTAGAGTTCCCATTATGAATGAGAAAATAATGTACCTTGATTGGCTGCCCAGAGCCATGTGACTCCAGCTCACGGACGTCCCGCCGTGCACATGCTGCGACACGCAGGGAGAGAAGGCCTCAGGACCTGGTTCTCGAGTGGGTGCAGCAGCAACAGGTAAGTGCGCTTTTCTCCCCCCTTTTTCAGGTCATTTGCCCGCGGGAAGACCTCAACCGGGATTTCTAGGCCGATGTTTACAAGGCACAATTTGATGAAGGAAACCTTGTACCCAAGTTCTTGATGGGTGTCTGCCATCACCATTTGTTAAGCCTCAGCAGAACCAGAATCAGACTGCTGGCCTCGGCTTGACCATCAGCTTCACCTGGAGCAGACAAAACCTCACCCAGCCAGCCACGGCCGACAGCTAGCTCGGGTACGTGAGCCAATCACCATCAGGTCCACCATCAGGGCCACGGAGTCACAGGGGCTGCCTCACTATTCAGAACGCAAACATTTCTGGCGCCAGGGGCTGGGTTTTCAGTTGCCGAACACCTGAGTTAGTGGGCAGAGGGGGCGTTAATGTTAGACTCACTGGGGGCGCAAACCGCTAGCGCCCGGCTGCTGACATCGCTCCGATCCTGACGTATTCCTGCTGCAACACCCCACGCTTGTGCCCCGGTCGGTAAATTCGGTGCGTGCGCCTCATTGAGCGCCCGCCAATAACAGCCTCTGGATAAACAGTGGGCGCAGGCTCGCAGAGTCGTTCACTGGCGGCTACTTAAAGGGATGAGGAAGCGCTTCCCTCGGATGTCACAGTCAGTGCAAGGTTTACGCACAGCACGGTGTGTGAGCCTCCCAGTTTGCAGCAACAGACCGACATAACAGCGCTGGTTGGAAACAGGTGATTGTGAAAACTTTAAGGGGGGCATTACTATGCCGCGTCTTTAAGACTCGGCTTTTCCCGGGATCTGATTCAGAGTTCTGTGCATGAGCAATGGGCCCGCAAAGTATACTGACCAAACTTTCGTTTATCTCCACCTCAGCTCCGGCTCGTCAGCTCTTCGACCGATCCGGACAAATTTCCGGGTGGGAGGCGCTAACTTTTTCAAGGCACTAAAATTACCGCTCCGCCTGGGTTACTGCCACAAAGGAGGCGCGACCAAATTTCTCCCTCCAGATGTTTGTCAAATCCTCAAAAAAATGGTTTTACGAGATCGTTACCTTGTCAACCCAGAACAGCAAAGTGTATTCCGTGCTGGCCAGGACTGGTCCCGACAGACTTAGGCTGGTGATCTCCTCGCTGCCCGCTGCCACCTTCGTGCCACTCAGTGTCTCCATCATGTAGGCGGTCATCAGGGCATCAATCACGGCCAAGTGGGCACCCTGGTTGGCAAAAGCAGAGGATTACATTATTTAGCCAACTGAACCCAGTTCACCAGCCCGTGTACCCAGACACCACCTCCAGCTGACAATGAATTCACTTTGCCGTGATCGCCATGGGAATTGGTGAATCACAGCCAACCCGCGATAGTCCAATTTGAAATGGACCTTCCTGAACTGTATAAGCATTGTTAAATCAGAATTCGCGCTGTTGTTGGACATATGGAAATCAATAGACTAAAGGGGAAACTCATGCTGAACTCAACATGCCAACAATCTACAACATTGTATTTACATAGCACCCTGAATGGAGTGTCATGTCCCAAGGCGCTTCACAGGAGTGTTAGGAGATAAACAATTTGACACAGAGCCGCAGAAATAGAAATTAGCGTAGGTGACTAAATGCTTGGTCAAAGAGGTAGATTTTAAGGTGCGTCTTGAAAGAGAAAAGAGGTGTAGAGAGGCGGAGAGGTTTAGGAAGGGAGTTCCAGAGCTTGGGGCCCAGGCAACAGAGGCACGGCCACCGATGGTTGAGGGATTATAATCAGGAATGCTCAAAAGGGCAGAATTAGAGGAGTGCAAACATCTCCCGGGGTGGGGGAGAAGAGAAAGAGATTGTGGGGCTGGAGGAGATTACAGAGTTAGGGAGGGGCGAGCCCATGGGGAGATTTGTAAACATGGATGTGAATTTTGAAATTGAGGAGTTACTTAACCGGGAGCCAATGTAGATCAGCGAGCACGGGGGGGGGTGATGGGTGAGCGGAACTTGGAGAGAGTTAGGACACGGGCAGCCGAGTTTTGGATCACCTCTAGTTTATGTAGGATAGAATGTGGGAGGCCAGCCAGGAGTGCGTTGGAAGAGTCAAGTCGAGAGGTAACAAAGGCATGGACGAGGGCTTCAACAGCGGATGAGCTGAGGCAAGGGCGGAGACGGAGGTGGACGATGTTACGGAGGTGGAAATAGACGGTCTTAGTTACGCTGCGGATATGTGGTCGAAAGCTCGTTTCACCAAGGTTGCGAACAGTCTAGTGTAATATTGTTAACTCGTCACTGCGGATGACGAGCCTGTAATGGCGAGAGCTTTACCGCAGTGTTGCAAGGCTCTTTCTCGCCAAGCCAAACTCAAGTTTGGACAGGCAAAATCTGCATTTGTATGTAACCCTTGTTCCCTGGGTGTTTTTCCAGATGTCAATTGGACACAACAAAATCCACTGGCTCACTGATTTTCACTGGACTCCTCGCGGCAACATTGACCAAAAGTTTTGCCGGTCGAGGCCATCTTTAACTAAGTAACCCATTTAGATCAAAACATCTAACCAAGCTGACTGACTATTTGTTCCCCAATATACCTGGCCTTCACCTATCTCCACAGTAGCCAGTCAGTATCAATGGCTCATTGTTGAATAAGATCGATTCCTGTGACATAGAAAATAGGTGCAGGAGTAGGCCATTCAGCCCTTTGAGCCTGCACCACCATTCAATAAGATCAATGCTGATCATCATCACAGTACCCCTTTCCTGCTTTCTCTCCATACACCTTGATCCCTTTAGCCGTAAGGGCCATATCTAACTCCCTCTTGAATATATCCAACAAACTGGCATCAACAACTCTCTGCGGCAGAGAATTCCACAGGATAACAACTCTGAGCGAAGAAGTTTCTCCTCATCTCGGTCATAAATGGCTTACTCCTGATCCTTAGACTGTGTCCCCTGGTTCTGGACTTCCCCCAACATCGGGAACATTCTTCCTGCATCTAACCTGTCCAGTCCAGTCAGTATTTTATATGTTTCTACGAGACCCCTTTCATTCTTCTCTTGTGTAGGACCTTGTCAAAAGCCTTTTGAAAAGTCCAAATACACCACATCCACTGGTTCTCCCTTGTCCACTCTACTAGTTACATCCTCAAAAAATTCCAGAAGATTTGTCAAGCAGATTTCCCTTTAATAAATCCATATTGACTTGGACCGATCCTGTCATTGTTTTCCAAATGCATTGTTATTTCTTCTTTAATAATTGATTCCAACATTTTCCCCACTACTGATGTCAAGCTAACCGGTCTATAATTATCCATTTTCTCTCTCCCTCCTTTTTTAAAAAAGTGGTGTTACATTAGCTACCCTCCAGTCCATACGAACTGATCCAGAGTCGATAAGACTGTTGGAAAATGATCACCAATACATCCACTATTTCTAGGGCCACTTCCTTAAGTACTCTGGAATGCAGACTATCAGATCCTGGGGATTTATCGGCCTTTAATCCCATCAATTTCCCTTACACAATTTCGTGACTAATAAGGATTTCCTTCAGTTCCTCCTTCTCCCTAGACCCTCTGTCCCCTAGTATTTACGGAAGGTTATTTGTATCTTCTTTTGTGAAGACAGAACCAAAGATGAGAGGGTTGTCCTACGAGGAGAGATTGAGTAGAACACCGACATTTGCTGGAGTTTAGACGAATGAATGAGAGGTGATCGCGTTGAAACGAGATTCTGAGGAGGGTTTGACAGGGTAGATGCAGAGAGGGTGTTTTGCTTGGCTGAATAGTCCAGAACCAAGGGTCACAGTCTCAGAATAAGGGGTGGTCCATTTAGGACTGAGATGAGGAGAAATTTCTCCACTCAGAGTTATGAATCTTTGGAATTCTCTACCCCAGAGGACTGTGGAGGCTTGGTAGGCGACGATATTCAAGACCGTGATCAATAGATTTTTGGATACTGAGGGAAGGAAGGGCTATGGGGATAAATGTCTGTCTTAAGCTGGCCGCACAGCGATCGCGATGTACCATGCAGGCCGCTCAATGGCTTTATGACAGAAAAAAACGCGCACGCACGATAATTTAAATGGGCTGCGCACCCAAAACAAAAATTAGCGAGAACATTGATGGGGATTGGGCAGGAAAGTGGAGTTGAGGCCAAAGATCAGCCATGATCTTATTGAATGGCGGAGCAGGCTCGATGGGCCGAATGGCCGAATCCTGCTCCTAAATCTTTAAAAAAAAAATTAAAACTTAAAAAAGGTATTCAACCTCTAAACATGCAGCGCTCCCATCAATGATAGAGTCAATGCAAGCCAAAAATAACACACCAGTACTCTCTCGCAAGCACCGTGAACACAGATAGTCGAGTGCATTCATCTGTAACGAAAACTCTTACAAATTCAATTAAAAGACCTGAATTTATACAGCACCTCAGCACATTTCTGAAATGTCCTACAACATCTCAGCTTTTGAAATGTAATGGATGGTTTGTCAGCAAATGCTGACACCAGCTACACTCGCCAACAGCAAATGAGAAATTATTTAATTTTGTTGGTTTAAAAAAAAACTGCAACTGTTGAAAATCAGAAACAACATGTTCTGATGAAAGATTACAACTGTAAACATTAACTTGTCTGTTCTTCCCACAGATGCTAATCGACCTGCTGTGTCTCCCCTGCTCTTTTTGTGAACGTCGGTCGATTTGGAAATGTCAGTCAGGACATCGAACTCCCTGTGTGAACAGCACCGCGGGAGTGGGAATGTCCCCCACGGCAGGTAGAAACTCGGCAACTCTAACCATTCAACACTCCCTCTGTACTGCAATGGACGGTCAGACAGAACAAAGCCCTTAAATCCTGAGGGGGGGCTCGAACCCAGAGCTTGCTGATGCGAGCGCGAGCACCTGGGAATGCAGAGTGGCTGGAAGTGAACCAGGAGTGTCCCTTTAATAACCAAAGTTATTTCAAACCGTTAATCACTTTCATGGTTTGAAACCTTAAGCGGTGTCAAGTCATCAATCACATGTGTGTTTATGTGGCACCTCCCAAGGTGTTCGACAGGAGCCAGCGAGTCAGTGGGAAGCCTGGTTCGATACCCAGGTCTAGTGCAATGCTCTCACAGAACTTTGCAGTCCCACAGACATCCTCTGTATAAAAAGCAGCCTCAACAATGCACCAGCCATGTGATTAAGGACAGTTTATTATCCCCAAGTCTAAGGTCCGTTGGACATACTGGGACATCATTCCAAGTCTGGGGAGGAAACAGGAGTTTCAATAACTGAGCCGTTGCTTAAAATTGGTCAGCAACTGAGATGCTCAACAAAACCAGTTTCAAGACATTAATGCAGTGGACTACGAATCACTTGAGGTGGGATTAACTGATAGTGCACAGACTCTGCTAGTATTCCAACCGCCCACAGGTAGTCCAGATATTAGTGCGGGAAAGTGGAGTTAAGGTAGAAGATCAGCCGTGATCTTATTGAATGGCAGAGCAGGCTCGAGGGGTACGAATGACCAACTCCTGCTCCTAATTCTTGCGGGCAGGTTATACCAAACCTGCCCGCAAACAGCACACACACAGGGGTTGCAATTCTCCGACAGCACCGTACCGGGAATGAACAACAATGCTACACACAGAGATACTTCGCCAAACACACCTGGAGCATGGTGAGGAGTTCTGGGCACCATACCTTCGGAAGGATATATTGGCCTTGGAGGGAGTAGAGTGTAGGTTTACCAGAACGATATCAAAAGTTAAGTTACGAGGAGCAATTACACAAACTCGGGTTGCATTCCTGCTGTGCATGCAATAACTCAACAGTCTGAATACTGTAAACTCTGAACAGGTACAAAACCTGGCTCTACTTTATTAGGGCCCGAAGTTATAACATTACAAGATGGCTGGCCTTTTATACCTGGGCCGTGCACACAGCCAGATAACCTCCGACAGTGGCGCCACCTGGTGGCTAGTAAACCCAAGCATGCATACATGACAATTCCCTAGAGTTTAGAAGGTTACGGTTTGATCTGATCGAAGTTTAAAATGTTAAGATGGACAGATAGGGTAGAGAGAGATAAACTATTTCTGCTGTTTGGGGAGTCTATGACTCAGGGGCCACAGTCTAAAAATTAGAGCCAGACCCTTCAGGAGTGAAATTAGGAAACACTTCTACACACAAAGGGCTCGGAATGTGTTTTTTTTTGCCAAAATTACCGTCGTCACACCTCTATCGCTATGAGGCGGTAAATTCAAGGTTTAATTTGCGCAGCGGTAAAAACCGGCGTTGTACGAGGATTGGCGGCACAAAAACCACGATCCTCGCCAATTTTAGTCCGAGGCCGATACCCTGCGAGTTGGGCCGAGGGAGGGCGGAAAAACAGAAAATAAATTGGAACAAACAAGAAAAAAAATTCACAAAACATTCACAAGACACTTATCTAGCGAATCACTGCAGAAGAATTAACACTGTAACTTACCCTTTTTTTTGGCAGGTCTTCACACTTACCGCTGCTCAGAGGGCTGCAACGCAGCTTTATACATGGTGGTCTTTTTCGCGCAAAATACGGGGTGGGCTGTGAGCCAAATTTTTGCCGAAAGCAATATTTCAAGTCTGGCACGGCAGCGCTCCTCTCCAGCGGTATTTGAAAACGGCCGACGGAAAATGTCTCCGAATTCTAGCCAAAAAAAGGTGAAATTGCACCAAAAACCCAGTTGCAAAATCATCGAATTTCTAGCCCAAAGGGCGAGATGTTTGGAACTCTCTTCCGCAAATGGTAATGGATGCTAGATCAGTTGTTCATTTTGTTATGTATGTAAACATTGTAACTGTGCAAGACTGGTCACCAGAGGGCGCACCTGTTGGAGGCCCAAGGGTCACCTGCACCCCTCATGCAAGCGAGTGAAGACTGTCGACTGCCATGCTGGTTTGGCACTCTGGAGTTTTATTAAAGAGACTAAGGTCACATCAGTTTAAGCTGACAGTACTCAGTCTTAGCTGACAGTACTCAGTCTTGTGGAGTTATTCTAAACAGAATGCATTTAAAATCTCAGATTGATAGATTTGTTAACCAGAAGGTATTAAGGGAGGTGGGGCGAAGGCGGGTATTAGGTGGCGTTGGGTAACACAGCCATGATCTCACTGAATGACAAAACAGGCTCGAGGGGATGAACGGCCTCCTCCTGTTTAGTACGTTCTCCTGCCAGAAACAAAAGCCGAACTGTTGTGCGGGAGGGAGTGGGCAGGGATCAGAGACAGCAGCACAGATCTAAAGCTCCCACCAAATCAGCTCTCTCGCGTTCCAAATTTTTCAAACCTGTATTTTTCCCCAGATGGTTTCGTAAACAAGACGGCAGCCACTCCACTGAAGCAGTTCGCGAAGGGACAACAATCCACACCGTTTATTTATTTTTAATTGATTCACCACAGTTGCTCATGTGATCGTGCCATGCAAGATGCTTTTTGCTTTAATCAAGTTACCAAATCTTGGTGTATTTAGCGTCACTGACCAACAACAAACAAAACTATTTTTAAAACATGCAGGGAAGAGGGCCGACCAAATCCTAGTCCCTCAAATAAAAGAACATAACCATAAGAAATAGGAGCACGCCATTCGGCCCCTCAAGCCTGCTCCGCCATTCAATAACTTGACGGTTGATCTTCTACCTCAACTCCACTTTCCTGCACTGTCCCCATATCCCTTAATTCGCAAAAATCTAATCGACTTCTGTCTTGAATATGCTCAAAGACTGAGCCTCCACAGCCCTCTGGGGTAGAGAATTCCAAAGATTCACCACCCTCCGAGTGAAGAAATTTCTCCTCATCTTAAATGGCCGACCCCTTATCCTGAGACCGTGACCCCTGGTTTGAGACTCCTCAGCCAAAGGAAACATCCTCCCTGCGTCTACTGGGTTAAGCCGGTCAAGAAAGGCAGGGAAAGGCTGGGCCCTTTCCTATGGCAACTAGGGCCAAAGGTCATGCCAGGCCACTGGGCTGTGGAATCACAGAAACCACATGATGTGGTTATATGCTCCATTCTGGGGCTCCGAAAATAGCACGGCAGCCATGTTTAATTACAGATATACTTTGTGGCGAGAGAAGTAGAACGTCCAAAAGCAGAGATTCTGTACAGCACAGCAATACATGGGTCAGGAAAGCTGGCCGAGAACATGCTTAACTTAGAAAGAGGAGTAGGAGTTGGCCACACAGCCCCTCGAATCTGCTCCGCCATTCAATAAGATCACAACAGCTGATCTTCTACCTCAACTCCACTTTCCGGCACTGTCCCCATATCCCTCAATTCCCAAAAATCTATCGACCTCGGTCTTGAATATACTCAACGATTCAGTCTCCACAGCCCTCTGGGGGGAGGTAGAGAATTCCAAAGATTCACCACCCTCAGTGAAGAAAATTTCTCCTCATCCCAGTCCTAAATAATCGACCCCTTATTCTGAGACTGTGTGACCCCTGGTTCTAGACTCCCCAGCCCGGGGGAAACATCCTCCCTGCATCTACCCTGTCAAGCACTTAAGAATTTTGTATGTTTCAATGCGATCACCTCTCATTCTTCTAAACTCTCGGGAATATGGGGCTGAAATTGCCGCTGTTTTTAAAAAGAGCTGTTACCGCCACAAAGAGGCGATAGCGGGTCAGTAAGCAGCTACCGTTCAGTTGGGACAGACATTTGAGAAATTGCCCTCTAATTGTGGCGGTGCATGCTACCGCCCCGTCGGGCACGTGCTGACCCCTTACCGACCAGCGGTGACCCCCACCCGTATTCCGCCCGGCGTGGAAGATCGGCCCGCGGGAGTGGAGCTACTGCTCGGCACCCCGACATCTTTCCCCAGCGGGAAGGCGCATGTGGCTGGGCAGCGCGTCCGCCCTTAAAGGGGAGGGCGCACTGCCGCCATTTTATATTCACTCCGAACAATAATATTCGACCCGACAACGGCGGCCACGGGTTCGGCCGGGCCGTCAACAGGAAGCTCGGCACTTCCCCCCCCACCCCCCACCCCCCTCCCTCCCTCTTCTTGGGTACCGGACCGCTGAACCGGCCGAAACCCTCCCTGGCAGCCCAGTGGGCACCACTCAAGTTTGCGCAGAGCTCGCAGCGCCCCTCCCCTTTAACTGAAGAGGAGGGACGTTGAGGCGTCAGCGCGACGCAGCACGCCCGCACCGTGAAGACGTCTCAAAATGCCGCGCTGACATGGTGAACTCAGCGCTCGTGAATCCGCACGCCTGCAGATGTCCCAGCAATCACTGAACACGCGGACGACGGCGTCGGGACATCGCGCGTAACGGAACATTCGAACGTTAAAGAGCTCGTCCAGACAACCCGCGGCCAGCAACACCTTGAAGGCAAAGCCGTGGGCCGCCCCGACCTGCGAGAGGACACCGCCGCAGGTCGGAAGCACAAGAGCCGGAAGCGAGCCACTACAGCTTCCGGCGCGAGTCGTCCCCCAGTGTGCGGCAACTTGGAGGTGGGCGACTGGGTGACGTCAGAGGCCCAAGGTCACCGGTTAAAGCGTGGGCTGTAACATCGGCAGGGCCCAGGCACAGCGGAGGAGGCGGTGCGGCGAGAGATCGCGGCCAAGGTGCGGCAAATGAGGGTTGGGGGCCCAGAAGAGGAGCGGGCTCAGGGGCAGCACGGGCCACAATACGTGCTTGCAGCAGAACAGGTCTCCAGTCGTCCTGGTTAACCCTTGCCACTGGATAAAGACCTAACTCCGTCAAGCCCGTGTGGTGGCTGATGTGCAATGGCCACCACGTTAAAAAAAAATCCATGCACAGGCATTTTCCACCCCTGGAGTTCAGGACTGGAATACCGGGTCCTTCATTGAAGGATCGATGAACTCATCCCTTTTGGCGTGGAAGCAAGTCATCCTCGCTTCGAGGGACTGCCTATGATGATGATGATGACGATGAAGGCAAAGCAGCTCAAAACCCCCCCAAGTGACAATGACACACACTTGGTGATGAGACAAAAAAAGGACCTCGCATAATGGGCACAATCCCAACAGAGGACTGGAAGCAGCTTCATCCACACTGAGCACTTTCCTCTTTCCTCTCCTCCCCCTCTCCCCCCACCCCCAACACCTTAGGATACACATCAAAAGGTTTCTTTGGCCCAGATCAGTTACAAATGGTCCTCAAACACAAGGCTGTGGCTGCAGGGTCCACACACTACGAAACATGAGACCCACATGCCTCTCGCAAAGTAACCCCTCGCGTCAATTAATCCCGACATTTCCAGGTCAAAACACAAGAGCCATGCGAAGCACACAAGGCACGAGAATCAATCATTGGGGCCGACAACCTTTGGTTGAAGAAACACAACTGATCTTGACCTGTATAACTAAACCCTTCGCACAGTTCTAGTTTCTGAAGATTTTTATTACAGTCTTCTTTCTCTTTCATCCCCTTCGAGGGGAAAAAAAAAAAAATTATTGCCTGAAAGTTCTTACAAACCCCCCCCCCCACCCCCCCCCCCGAGAAATCACGTGGATCTGGTTGGTTTACAAGTTCATAATCGGCTTTCCTTGCACTTGGTTCTTGCAGCTTGGTGAAGTGGAAACGGGAGACAGGTTAAAGGAAAACAAACTTAGGAGCTCAAACTCAAACCAGGCCACGTGAAAAGAAAGAAAGTCTTGCATTTATATAGTGCCTTTCACAACCTCAGGACATCCCAAAGCGCTTTACAGCCAATGAAGTACTTTTTGTGACGTGTTGTCACTGTTGTAATGTGGGAAACACGGCAGCCAATTTGCACACAGCAAGCTCCCACAAACGGCAAGGTGATGACCAGATAATCTGTTTGTGTGATTGTAATATATTTGTTTCATAGGTTCTTTGCTTAAGAATTCATAGCAACACATTGCTATTAAGAACTAGTTGGTTTATTAGCAAAGGTTTATCACACGACACATTACCAGTTCATCCACAAGGCTCACAACCACCTGCCTCATCGTGGATCCCCTGAACCCAACTGGCTGGGGTTTTATTGAGTCTTGTGGACATCACGTGACTGGCTAAGCCACTCCCAACTCAACAGCTCTACAAACCTGTGAGCATGCTCACAGATGCATACATGACACTGATGTTGATTGAGGGATAAATATTGGCCAGAACACCGGGGATAACTCCCCTGCTCTTCTTCGAAATAGTGCCGTGGGATCTTTTATGTCCACCCGAGAGCGCAGACGGGGCCCTCAGCTTAACATCTCATCCGAAAGACGGCACCTCCGACAGTGCAGCACTCCTTCAGCACTGCACTCGAGTGTCAGCCTAGATTTTTGTGCTCAAATCTCTGGAGTGGGACAACCTTCTGACTCAGAGGCGAGTGTGCTGCCCACTGAGTCACAGCTGACACACACGGCAAGAGAGAGAGGCCTCGGCTTTGGGAACAATCGGGGTCCCAAGCATATTTTAACAGATCATTAATACTGTTCAGCTGCCACTTTGATATGTAAATATATCACCTCACAGTGTATTAAACATGAGCTCAATTACAGTCAATGCCTCAGGCAACGGTTTTCATCTCCGTTTTGTTGGGGGCTTTTTGTGATCATCGACCGGGGACTGAGGACTGGGATTGTTCCCACTTCAGTTAGCATCAAGCAGTCCCGGGTCAGGGACAGTTACCTCTGATCGAAGCTCCAGTAAACACATTGCAGCTGCAGCATCAGGAACCCCCGACTGTTCCTGTGACCACCGGTCCAAAACGGGTGTGGAATTCTGAACTCTCCTTCCCACTGGGCGGGTTAGGGTCAAAATCAGGGCGTAAATAAATCTCATCCTCCTTTTCAGATCCCTCGCCCCTCCCTATCTCTAACCAACTACAGACCCACAACGCCCCTCCCCCCGACATATCTACGCTCAACGTTCCATTGAAATGTTTTTGTTGGGGGGGGGGGGGGCGTCACCCCTTTAAGGGGCTACACGGCCCATTCAAAATACCATGCCTGCCCGGTTTGCTCATTCAAAAGCCGGTGAGCCGGCTACATGGGGTCCCAGGGCACCCACACAACTTAAAGGGAACACTGTCTGCGCTCCTCTAATTCTTCCCTCTTGTGCATCCCTGATTTTCATCGCCCCTGCTATTGCCGGCCGTGCCTTCAGCTGCCTGGATCCCAAGCTCTGGCATTTCCTCCCAAAACCTCTCCCCTTCTCGATCATCATAAAGCAGCCCCTCAAACGAGGATGACTTGATTCCACACCAAAAAGGAATAAGTTCATTGATGTTTCAATGAAGGACCCGATGTTCCAGTCCTGAACTCCAGGGGTGGAAGATGCCTGTACGTGGATTTTTTTAACGTGGGGTGGCCGTTGCACACCAGCCACCACACGGGCTCGACAGAGCTAGGTCTTGGTCCAGTGGCGAGGGTTAACCAGGACGACCGGAAGCCTGCTCTGATCCACCTCTAACATGCTCCTTAAAAGTTACTTCTTTGACCAAGCTTTTGGTCATTTGCCCCGATATCTCCTTATGCACCTCGGTGTCAAATTTTGATCGATAACGCTCCTGTGGAGCGCCTTGGGACGTTTCACTAAAAACAAAGTCTTGCATTGATATAGCGCATTTCACGAATACCGCATGTGTCAAAGCACTTTTTGAAGTGTAGTCACTGTTGTAATGTGGGAAACGCGGCGGCCAATTTGTGCACAGCAAGCTCCCACAAACTGCAGTGTGATAATGACCCAGATAATCTGGGTTTTGTTTTAAGTTATGTTGATTGAGGGATAAATATTGGGTCAGAACACCGGGGAGAACTCCCCTGCTCTTCATCGGAATAGTGGCCATGGGACTTGTTGACCTCCACCCGAGAGCGCAGACTCGGTTTAATCTCTCATCCGGAAGACGGCACCTCGAACAGTGCAGCACTCCCTCAGTATTGCACTGGAGTCTCAGCCTCGATTTGTGCGCTCAAATCCCTGACGCGGGACGACGTTAAAGGCGCTATATAAACGCAATGCTTTGTTGTGAAATATCTGCTTCATATCCACCTAACCAGCATTAAAACAGGGCAGAAAGCAGCGTGCGAGACACGGAGAAATATATAGGGATATCGCCCATCAGCATTGGCGCGAGCAGACCGGCTTGGTTGAACATACTTCCCCTTTAAGTGAGGCTGGAGAGCCCATTTAAAAAGGGCACAGACCTTCGATCTTCCTGCCCAGAGTTCAAGGTCCAGAAACACACAGCCGTTTGCCCAGCCACACTCGCTGAGCAGCAGAGTGAACACATTCACCATGGTTTAACTGCTTCAGACAGCTCAAAGCGCACTGCCGTCTCCCACAGGGCGTACAGAACGGACCCTTGGGTTCGACTGGTCAATAACCCCCCCCCCCCCCCACGGTGTGGATTCCCGGCGCAATTAGCCAAGTGTGCTCCCGGAGGCCCCTTTGCATCAAGCGGCTTAAATGTCCTGTTACCGCAACTTGCCCTTCTGGGGCCTTCAATCACCACACACGTCAACTTCAGTTTAAAAAAAAAGAGACCACCAAGTGTGCGGTGGGATATTTAAAAAAAAAGACACATACAACTTAATTGTTCACCAGTATCCAACCATCCCGGGCCGAGAGACCAGGGCTGCATTAAACTGGTTCGATTCGGAGAGACGGACTGACTGACAAAACATAAAAGACTTGCATTTACATAGCGCCTGTCACAACAACCGGACGTCCCAAAGCACTTTACAGCCAATGAAGTACTTTTTTTTTTGAACTGCAGTCACTGTTGGAATGCAGGAAACGCCAATTTGTGCACAGCAAGCTCCCACTAACAGCAACATAACCATCAGATAATCTGCTTTTAGTGTTGTTGGTTGAGGGATAAATATTGGCCGCAGGACACCGAGGATAACAAGTAACATTCGCGCCACACCAGCGCCAGGCAATGACCATCTCCAACAAGCGAGAGTCTAACCACCGCCCCGTGACATTCAAAGGCATTACCATCGTCCAATCCCCCTCCATCAGCATCCTGGGGGTCATCATTGACCAGAAACTTAACTGGACCAGCCACATAAATACTGTGGCTACAAGAGCAGGTCAGAGGCTGGGTATTCTGCGGCGAGTGTCTCATCTCCTTTCCACCATCTACAAGGCACAAGTCAGGAGGTGTGATGGAATACTTCACTTGCCTGGGCGAGTGCAGCTCTAAACTCTCAGGAAGCTCGACACCATCGAGTACAGATCAGCCCACTTGATTGGCAACCCATCCACCACCTTCAACATTCACTCCCTCCACCACCGGCGCCCCCTGGCTGCAGTGTGTACCGTCTACAAGATGCGCTGCAGCAACTCGCCAAGGCTTCTTCGGCAGCACCTCCCAAACCCGCGGCCTCTACCCCCGAGAAGGACAAGGGCAGCAGGCGGGTGGGAACATCGCCATCTGCAAGTTCCCCTCCCAGTCACACACTGTCCTGACTTGGAAATATATCGGCCGTTCCTTCATCGTCCGACGCTGGGTCACAATCCTGGAACTCCCTCTCTAACAGCACTGTGGGAGCACTTTCACCACACGGACTGCAGCGGTTCAAGAAGGCGGCTCACCACCACCTTCTCAAGGGGCAATAAATGCAAGCCTTGCCAGTGACACCCACATCCCTGGAATGAATTAAAAACACATTTCTATGCCTTTTCTACAATAACCACTTGGGCAACAGCAGAAAATGTTAGAAACACACAGCAGGCTACTGACAGAGAGCATCTCAGGTGACACCCCATCAGAACTCTGAAATGTTAGTCTCTACAGAGACTGACAGACCAGCTGTGCATTTCCAGCATTTCTCTTTATTTTAGTTGTTCATTTAAAATCACCAAATCCCTCCATGATCTTCCAGAGTCCCGACCAGACGATCCCAGCGAAATGGCCACAAGTGCGTTAAATGCCCTGGACTCCTCAGCTAATCCGCTACTGAAGCTCTCACCCCTGCCTTTGTTACCTCTAGACCTGACTATTCCAACGCACTCCTTGCCGACCTCTCACGTTCTACCACACATAAACTTGGTGATCCAAAACTCGGCTGCCCGTGTCCTAACTCACACCCAGTCCCGTTCACCCATCACCCCATGTCCTAACTCGCACCAAGTCCCGCTCACCCATCACCCACTATGCTCACCGACCGACATTGGCTCCCGGTTGAGCAACACCTCGATTTCAAAATTCTCATCCTGGTTTTCAAATCCCTCCATGCCGCTCTTCCTCCCCCCACCCCAACCCCCGAGATGTCTGCGTTCCCCTAATTCTGCCCTCCTGAGCATCCCCGATTATAAATCGCTCAACCATTGATGGCCGTGCCTTCTGTTGCCTGGGTCCCAAGCTCTGGAACTCCCTGCCTAAACCTCTTCACCTCCTTTAAACCTACGACCAAGCTTTTGGTCATCTGCGCTAATTTCTACTTGTGCAGCTCGTGTCAAATTTTTTTCGTCTCATAATAAACCTGTGAAGCACCTTGGGATGTTTCACTACCTTAAGGACGCTATATAAATGCAAGTCAGTTGTAACCATTCCCCAGCACGTTGATTGTACACAAGGCTAAACAACAGTAACTTGTATTACTGAACCAGTGGATCTTGGCATGGGCCTCTCTCTGGAGCAGAGCCTCATCACACTTCATAAAATAGCACAGTGCAGGAGGAGGCCAGTCGTGCCTGCTCTCCGAAAGAGCGATCCAATTAGTCCCACTCCCCGATAGAAACCCAACTGGTTCACTAATGCCCTTCAGGAAGAGGAACCTGCAACCTCTACCCAGTTTTGTCTACACGAGACTAGTCCACAATACAGAGAATCAGAGAAATATTGCGACACAGGAGGCCATTTAGCCCATCATGGCTATGCCAGTCGAAAAAGAGCTACCCATTGTCCAGCTCTCGGTCCGTAGCCCTGTAGGTTACAGCACTTCAGGTGCACATCCAAGTACTTTTTAAATGTGGTGAGGGTTTCTGCCTCTACCACCCTTTCAGGCAGTGAGTTCCAGACCCCCACCACCCTCTGGGTCAAGAAATTTCCCCCCCAATCCCCTCTAAACCTCCTACCAATTACTTTAAATCTATGCCCCCTGGTTGTTGACCCCTCTGCTAAGGGAAATAGGTCCATCCTATCCACTATCAAAGAGCCCCCTCAATTTTCTACACCTCAATAAAGTCTCCCCTCAGCCTCCTCTGTTCCAAGGGAAAGCAACGCCAGCCTATCCAATCATTCCTCATTGCTAAACTTCTCCACTCCTGGCAACGTCCTCGTAAATCTTCTCTGTGCCCTCTCTTGTGCAATCACATCCTTCCTGTAATGCATGACCAGAACTGCACGCAGTACTCCAGCTGTGGCCTAAATGGTGTTGTGTAGAGTTTTAGCATAACCCACCTGCTCTTGTATTCTATGCCTCAGCTAATAAAGGCAAGCATTCCGTATGCCTTTTTAGCCACCTGATCGACCTGTCCTGCTACCTTTCAGGACCCGTGGACATAGGGACAGCAGTTGTTCAGGCCACCTAGGGTGGGGAAATCACACAAGGCCCCGACACCAACCAACATAAAGAGGTCATCAACACATCACGACTGAAGCCAAGTATTCATCGACTTAGCTCGCGGGAGTTAAATGATTACAGGAGCAAATCCGATCCTGACGATGTATCTCAGCGGATCGGAACAATGGAGCCTTGTCTCTGACCCCACTGGAATGTGGCCTGCTGTTCAGGTCAGAGCGCTCAGTGAGTCTGCTTTAATCCCTCCAAACATTCAGCAACCCGATAAGCCAGCGCCCAGGTTAAAATTCATTGTGACCCGCGGGGGCAGATAGAAAATGGAGAGGGACCCCAAACTTTGTTGCTCGGCCGTGACATACACCCGGACCCCAGTGGGCAGATGCTCGAGCAACGGCGGCACCAGTCCAAGGCATCAGGACAAAGGTGGCTCTCCTCTCCGGGTCCATCTCTGGTCGTCACTGAATTCAGTGATCTTGAGCAGGAGAGGAGAGGAGTTGGACTCAACGACCCCCCGACCCGTCCCACGGAGGGAGGAAAAAAAAAAGTCCCGTTTGTGACAGCAGGATTGGGCCTGCCGGCGACGCCACCCACAGTGGAATAGCCAGGAATGTACAGCAGGATTGGGCCCACTGGCAATGCCACCCACAGTGGAATAGCCAGGAATGTACAGCAGGATTGGGCCTGCCAATGGCACCACCCACAGTGGAATAGCCAGCAACGCCGCCCACAGTCAAATAGCCGGGAACGTACAGCAGGAATGGACCGGATGGCGACGTCACCCACAGTGGAATAGCCAGGACCTTCTGGGGAACCGGAGGCTGTCAGCACCTGTTGAAAACACTGGATTAGAGCGCTCCCATTTCTCTCAAAGCGTTTGGATCATTTGAAGGCCAATGATTTACCTGTGACCGATTAAATCAATTTCTGTTGTCTTTTTGCTTCTAATTCTGGGGTTTGTAAGCCAGTGTTGAGGACCAAGGCCCTTGATTCTGCCCAAAAGTCAGCGAGCCCGAGTGGCAACATCGGAATAATCTAGATCCGCTTGAAATCTGTTCCCGTCAGAATGGATGGTCAATTTAGTTTGCGTTACACACTCGGAGGTTGCAGGGTAGTAACACTCAGGTATGAAATACAAGACTTGCGAGTGTTAGTAGGCCATGCGGCCCCTCAAGCCTGCTCCGCCATTCAATAAGATCATGGCTGATCATTGACCTCAACTCCACCTTCCCGCCCGATCCCCATGTACTCGATTCTCTTAGAAAGTGTTGATGGTATTAGGTGACAGTGGAAAATAGGGAGTGTTGAAACAGTATCGCACAGGAGGACTCACTGTTGGCAGCCACTTTAAACAATTACTCTCTCGTCCCCAATTCATACATGGGAGCTGAACCCAAGTACTGGCACAACTGAGACAGGCCAGGGATCAAAGCAGGGACTGACTTCGTCTGAATGGTACATTTGGAATTCAAGATTCAAGCTCAAAGAGTCACTTTAAAAAAAAATACATATAAATGTATTCGATATTGGGATGTGGGCATCACCGGCATTTATTGCCCATCCCTAATCACCCTTGAAAAGGTGGTGGTGAGCCCCCTTCTTGAACCGCTGCAGTCCCATGTGGTGAAGGTGCTCCCACAATGCTGACTGTCGTAGAGGTTTGGTACAACTGAGTGTCTCGCTGGGCCATTTCAAAGGACAGTTAAGGATCAACCACATTGCTGTGGGTCTGGAGTCACATATCGGCCAGACCGGGTAAGGGCGGCAGATTTCCTTCCCTGAAGGACATGTGAACCAGGTGGGTTTTGACGACAATCATGGTCACCAATACTAATATTAGCTATTTAATTACAGATTTATTTAATTAACTGAATTTTATTTCCCCCAGCCGTCGTGGTGGGATTTGAACTCATGTTCTCTGGATCATTAGTCCCGGCCTCTGGATTACTAGTCCAGTAACATAACCACTAGGCTACTGTACCCCTGTCCGACTGCTTGAGGGAAGGGATGTGCAAGAGACGATTTATTTGCCCAAACTCAGGCTCTCAAAGTAACTCGCGTCACTTGCTCCGATCTTATAGTAAACATGACAAGTTCACTCAAATGCAAAGTGCAATTATTCACTCACTATCCGTGACACACAAGCAAAACTGCAAGTGAGTTTCTACTCCATGTCTTTACGGCCTAAAAAGGGAGGCATATTGTAAACAGCCACAGCGTACAGTATATATCGGAAAAAGAAACCTCAAATCACAGTGCATTTAGCTACTCTTTAAATTTTATATAAAATACTTTTATATGACTGAAACCTGATTTTATAGCCACATAAAACGTTATTTAGCCCCTATGTTTTATTAGGTCCAACATCAATCCCACACAGTAATCGGTTCCTCGTCTCTAATGACCAGCTCGTGCCACACCACCCCCCCACCACCACCACCTTCTCACTGCCCATTAAGGCACGGTTGAGATACAGAATTCCTCCTCATCCACTCCAGGGACTGGAGCACAAAAATCTAGGCTGACATTCCCAGTGCAGTGCTGAGGGAGTGCCGCACTGTCGGAGGTGCAGTCTTTCAGATGAGATGTTAAACCGAGGTCCCGCCTGCTCTCTCAGGTGGGCGTAAAAAAAATCCCGCGGCACTGCTTCGAAGAGGAGCAGGGGAGTCCTCCCTGGTGTTTTATCCCTCAAATCAAGGATGGCTTGCTGGTCATTATCACATTGCTGTTTGTGGGAGCTTGCTGTGCGCAAAGTGGCTGCTGCGTTTCCCACATGACAACAGTGACTACACTTAAAGTACTTAATTGGCAATAATGCTCTTCGGGACGTCCTGAAGTTGTGAAAGGTGCTATATAAATGTAAGTTTTTTTTTTCTTTGTGGGACCTGTATATTGGTGATGAATTCCTGGTGTTTGCATCTGCCGTGGCTGTTTTCTTGGACTGGTGCCAGGGAAAGCATGTATTGAGCCATTGTGATGGAGGGGAAATGCAAGATACCGATCAAATTACTTGGGGGAAGGTTATTGCAAGGTTAGGTTCGGTCGAGAGAATGAGTTATTCATCACCCTGTCTGTTTATAGTCGAGCCATGATGCAGGTGCCTGGGGTTTGAGTTACAGGATTTTGAGGAGAGGAGCAATTGTCTGAATCGGGGGATTCACTGCCGCTCATCTGCTGCACTGGGTGGCGGTTGGATGGATTAGGGTTTCAGAGCTATCGGCACTGGACAGATCCCAGGTGTAAGATTTATCTCCCTGGGATCCATACCTTTACAGCATTGGCCGGCACCAAACATGTAACGATGGGCCAAAGCAGCCAACCAATTCGCTTCTTGGGTGGTCCAGAATGCCGTAAAGTAGTTGCATTTATATAGCTCCTTTCACATCCTCAGGATGTCCCGTATAGCTTCCCAGTCAGTGAATTGCTTTTGACGTGTGGTCACCAATGTTTCCTGCAATAGATTTTTGGTGCGTGGGTCCTTTTAACAGGCAGCGTGGCCTGCTATCCAAATCTTCGCCCGTGTGCAGACATCACCATTATAATCGCTCAACCATTGGCGGCCGTGCCTTCTGCTGCCTGGGCCCGAAGCTCTGGAACGCGCTGCCTAAACCTCTCTTTCCTCCTTCAAGACGCTCCTTAAAAACCTCCCTCTTTGACCAAGCTTTTTGGTCACCTGCGCTAATTTCTACTTATGCGGCTCGGTGTCAAATTTTTATCTCTTAACACTCCTGTGAAGCACCTTGGGACGTTTCACTGTGGTAAAGGATATATATAATATATACACACACATGTAGTTGTGGTTATAATTCCTCACATTTATAAAGACAGCATTCACTCCTCAAATGTCCAGATGTATTTATTTTAACGCTACAAGGGGTGGGGCAAAGCAAACACACAAAAGACACCACCATTTCTGTCTACTATATTCGTCACCTCAATTCTCTTGCCAGCGACACCCCAGTGACCATCAGTGCACAAGCTGGCCCCAGAGTATTGCAAGGATTGGACAGGCACCATACCGTCCATAACAGGAAGGACAAAGTCTATAATTGCCCACTTGAACAGTGAAAAACACACATTCATTCAGCGGCACACAGTATGTCAATTCCACCCACCTGGATTGGGTTTGACGGAAATCATGTTGACAACTCAATATTTCAGAAATAAAATTCAGGTTTTTTTTTAAATCCTGGAAATAAAAGCTTAGTATCAGTAAAAGTGAGCATGAAGTTCGTCTGATCACCGTTAAAAACTCACTGGTTCACTAATGTCCCTTTAGGGAAGGAAATCTGCCGCCCTTACCCGGTCTGGGCCTATATGTGACTCCAGACCCACACCAACGTAATTGTCTCTCAGCTGCCCTCTGAAGTGGCCCAGCAAACCACTCAGTTGCATCAAGGAAGGAAGACTTGGATTTATATAGCGCCTTGCATGTCCACCGGACGTCTCAAAGCGCTTTACAGCCAATGGAGTACTTTCTGGAGTGTAATCGCTGTTGTAATGTAGGAACTGTGACAGCCTTGTGCACAGCAAGCTTCCACAAACAGCAATGTGATAATGGCCAGATAATCTGGTTATTTTGTTATGTTGATTGAGGGATAAATATTGGCGAGGACACCGGGGAGAACTCCCCTTGCTCTTCTTCAAAATAGTGCCGTGGGATCTTTTACGTCCACCCGAGAGCAGACGGGGCCTCGGTTTAACGTCGCATCCGAAAGATGGCACCTCCCACAGTGCAGCACTCACTCAGTACTGCACTGGGAGCGTCAGCCTAGATTTGTGGGTTCAAGTCTCTGGTGGGGAGTTGAACCCACAACCTTCTGACTCAGAAGCGAGTGTGCTACCCACTGAGCCACAGCTGACACTCAACCAATGAAGTACTCTTTGAAGTGTAATCATTGTTGTAACGTAGGAAATGCAGCAGACTATTTGCGCACAGCAAGCTCCCATAAACTACACAGACAATGATCAGATAATCTCTTTTAGTGATGTTTGTCGAGGGATGAATAAAGATAAACATGCCGAAGAAAGGCCAAATCCATTTCCAAGTACAAAACGAGATTATGTGCTCAAATCTCCGGTGTGGGACTTGAACCTATGATCCTTGTGACTCGGGAGGCAAAAGTGCTCATACTGATAATGTCATGTATTCAACCAGCATTGTAACCCATGTATAATCTGACTTAAGTTGTACACTGAGAACACCGACCACTAGGTGGTGAACTTGTGGGCGACACTCCGAACAGAGACCTTCAGATATAAAAGGGGAAGCTCCACCCACTTCCTTCACTTGAGTGCTATGAAATAAAGGACAGGTCACAGACTGACCTCTCAAGCATGGGCCTCGTGTGCATTTATACTGTATAGTAAGGACGTATTAATGGCGACAAGAAACTGGGATTTAAACCACGCGAGCATGGCCACTAGCAGAACAGATGAGAGGTACTGTGTTAAGGAATGGTTGGGACAGAGATTCAACATTGTTAAAGCAGCACAGTTCTCCAGGCAGACAAGGGCAGTCAGGCATGCCCCAACATGTAGTCGAACCCAGAGGGGGAGTTCAACAGAGACAATGGCAAGCTGAACGGCGATTCCTCCATTGCAAGTGATAATGCGACCAGTAATGGGGCCATCAACACCTGTTAATGGCGCACTCAAGGGCAATAACAGGGGCAGTCAGGGACGATCGACTGGCAAGGGACCTTTTGTTTCAAACAGCAGCTCATGCTGGAGGCGTGGAGGCACACACTCAGCCAGAGTTTGCAGAGGTGAGCAAAATACCTGCAGAAAATGAATACTGGGGGAAATCGCTGGAAGCTGAAGTTCAGCGAGTTCATGTGGAGCACATATACAGTTCATACACCAGGACGCCACCGATAATGATGAAAGTGCTCCTCAATGGCATCCCAGTATCAATGGAGCTAGACACGGGGGCCAGTCAGTCCCTGATGGGTATCAAACAGTTCGAAAAGTTGTGGGTGTTCAAGGCCAGGAGGCCAAAATTATCGCTGATTGACGCACAGCTCCGGACATATACAAAGCAGATCATTCCGGTGCGAGACAGCGCCACTGTAGTTGTGACACACAAAGATTCGGAGAACAGGTTGCCACTCTGGGTTGTCCCGGGGCACGGTTCCGCACTACTGGGGAGGAGTTGGCTTGCTGTCATGAACTGGAAATGGGGCGATGTCAATGCAATTTCCTCTGTGGAGCGAGTATCATGCTCACAGATCCTGGACAAATTTGACTCATTATTTCAACCCGGCATTGGCACTTTCATGGGGGCAAAGGTAGTGATTCACATAAACCTGGACACCAGGCCAGTACACCGCAAGGCCAGAGCGGTGCCGTACGCAATGCGGGAAAAGATAGAAGGCGAATTGGACCGCCTGCTGAGGGAAAGCATCATCTCGCCAGTCGAATTCAGTGACTGGGCGAGCCCGATTGTGCCAGTGCTCAAGGCGGATGGGTCGGTCAGGATATGTGGTGATTATAAGGCCACCATCAATCGGGTGTCACTCCAAGACCAGTACCCGCTACCGAGAGCGGAGGACCTCTTTGCGACGCTATCCGGTGGCAAACTTATTTCAAAATTGGACCTGACCTCAGCTTACATGACCCAGGAGCTGGCGAGTGAGTCGAAGGAGCTGGCGAGTGAGTCGAAGAAGCTGACCACCATCACGACACACAAGGGGTTGTTTGAGTACAACAGATGTCCGTTTGGGATTCTCTCGGCCGCCGTGATCTTCCAACGAAATATGGAAAGCCTCCTCAAGTCGATTCCAGGGACGGTGGTTTTTCAAGACGACATCCTCATTACGGGTTACGATACTGAAGAACACCTCCACAACCTGGAGGAGGTGCTACGCAGACTGGACCGGGTAGGGCTGCGACTGAAAAAGGCGAAGTGCGTCTTCTTAGCTCCAGAGGTAGAATTCCTGGGGATGAGGGTAGCAGCAGACGGGATCAGCCCGACTGCATCCAAGACGGAAGCGATCCAGAGAGCACCCAGACCCCGTAACACGTTCGTTCCTGGGGCTCCTGAACTATTTTGGTAACTTTCTTCTCAAATTGAGCACGCTGCTAGAGCCGCTACACGTGCTCCTATGCAAAGGTCGCGAATGGGTCTGGGGGGACAGCCAGGAAAGGGCTTTTAATAGAGCACGCAATTTGTTATGTTCCAACAATCTGTTAACGCTATATGACCCATGTAAGAAACTTGTGTTAACGTGTGATGCGTCGTCCTATGGTGTCGGGTGTATGTTGCAGCATGTCAATGCCAAGGGTCAGTTACAGCTGGTAGC
Organism: Pristiophorus japonicus; assembly: GCF_044704955.1. Taxonomy (NCBI): domain Eukaryota; kingdom Metazoa; phylum Chordata; class Chondrichthyes; family Pristiophoridae; genus Pristiophorus; species Pristiophorus japonicus. The sequence continues at coordinate 11,292,699 of NC_092000.1, read as the reverse complement.
TTATGCCTCCAGAAGTCTGTCCCAGGCAGAAAGGGGCTACGGGATGGTCGAAAAGGAAGCGCTAGCATGTGTATATGCGGTAAAAAAAATGCACCAGTACCTGTTTGGCAGGAAATTTGAGCTGGAGACAGATCACAAACCCCTAACGTCCCTTTTGGCCGACAACAAGGCCATAAATGCAAACGCATCGGCCCGCATACAGAGGTGAGCAGTCACGTTAGCCGCTTATGATTACACAATTCGGCACAGACCGGGCACCGAAAACTGCGCCGATGCACTCAGCAGGCTCCCACTAGCCACCACTGAAGGGGCTACCGAGTATGCTGCTGAGATGGTCATGGCTGTTGAAGCTTTCGGAAGCGAAGGCTCACTCGTGACAGCCCGTCAGATTAAAGTCTGGACAAAGAGAGACCCGCTATTGTCTCTAGTCAAGAAATGTGTCCTAAATGGGGACTGGGCAGCCACGTACAGGGCATGCCCTGAGAAATTTAAACCATTTCATAGGCGCAAGGATGAACTCTCGATTCAGGCTGATTGCCTACTGTGGGGAAACCACGTAGTCATGCCCCAGATGGGCAGAGAGGTGTTCAGCAGAGAATTCCACAATGAGCACCCGGGCATTGTCACGATGAAGGCAATTTCCAGGTCACACGTTTGGTGGCCAGGGATAGACGCAGATCTGGAACTTTGTGTTCGCAGGTGCAACACGTGTGCCCAGCTAGGCCATGCGTCCAGGGAAGCCCCCCCTCAGCCCCTGGCCATGGCCCGCCAAGCCTTGGTCACGCATCCATGTGGACTACGCAGGTCCTTTCATGGAAAAAATGTTTTTGGTTGTAGTAGACGCCTACTCCAAATGGATTGAGTGTGACATTTTAAATTCAAGCACATCCTCTGCCACGGTAGAAAGTCTTCGGGCAATGTTCGCCACCCACGGTCTACCGGACATCTTGTTCAGCGACAATGGCCCGTGCTTCACACGTGCTGAATTCCAGGACTTCATGGCAGGCAATGGAATTAACCATGTTAGAATGGCACCGTTCAAGCCGGCCTCAAACGGCCAGGCAGAACGAGCAGTGCAGATAATCAAACAGGGGATGCTCAGAATCAAAGGGGGTTCCCTACAAAGCCGCTTATCACGCCTCCTGTTGGCCTACAGATCCCGACCACACTCGCTCACAGGGGTTCCACCCACAGCTACTAATGAAAAGGATGCTCAAAACCCGGTTATCCCTTATACACCCCACCATGAAGGAAATTGTCGAGAGCAGGCGCCAGTCACAATATGACTACCATGACAGGAATGCGAGGGCGCGATGTATTGATGTAAATGACCCTGTTTTTGTCCTCAACTATGCTGCAGGGCCCAAATGGCTCGCAGGCACTGTGGTTGCCAAAGAGGGAACTAGGATTCTGGTAGTTAAACTTACCAATGGACAAATCTGCCGCAAACACGTGGATCAAACAAAAAGGAGGTTCAGCAACCCCATAGAAGAAGCAGAGGAAGAACACAATGTAGAGTTCACTCCACCACAGGTGACCGAACACAGGAACCAAAGGGAGGAGAGCCCAGTCACTGTGGGCAGTCCGGACAGGCCTGAGGCACCGCAAACAGCAGACACTCAGGCCAGCGCCCAACAACCGGAGCCCCAACACAGGCGCTCTACAAGGGAGTGTAAACCACCAGAGAGACTCAACCTGTGATCCCAATAAGACATTGTGGGGGGGGGGGGGGGTGATGTCATGTATTCAACCAGCATTGTAACCCATGTATAATCTGACCTAAGTTGTACACTGAGAACACTGACCACTAGGTGGTGATCTTGTGGGAGACACTCCTAACCGAGACCTTCAGATATAAAAGGGGAAGTTCCACCCACTTCCACCACTTGAGTGCTATGGAATAAAGGACAGATCACAGACTGACCTCTCAAGCATGGGCCTCGTGTGCATTTATACTGTATAGTAAGGACGTATTAGATAATATATAAATACCGACACTAATAGCAGCAAATCATTATTTAGTAACAAACTCGGCGTCTGGTCAGATGCAGGCGGGCAGGATTCGGAAACAAGGTACCTTCATTTCATCATAAAAAGTTATAACGGATGTCACAACACAAAGTGAGCTAAAACTAATTAAACCCCATCTATCACCAATACACGCGAACTTTTTTGTATTGAAGGAAATCCAGATTTGCCAGTGGATTAGGGATCGATTGGAAGCAATCGGGATAAATGGGTCATTTTCCGGTTGGCAAACAGTAACTAGTGGGGTGCAGCAGGGGTCAGTGCTGGGTCCTCAACTATTTACAATCTATATTAATGATTTGGATGAAGGGACTGAGTATAATGTAGTCAAGTTTGCTGATGATACAAAGATGGGTGGGAAAGCAATTTGTGAGGAGGACACAAAAAAATCTGCAAAGGGATATAGACAGGCTGAGTGAGTGGGCAAAAATTTGACAGATGGAGTATGATGTGGGCAAATGTGAGGTTATCCACTTTAGCAAGAAAAAAAAAATAGAAAAATAGATTATAATTTAAATGAAGAAAAATTGCAAAGTGCTGCAGTACAGGGGGACCGGGAGGTCCTTGTGCTTGAAACACAAAAAGTTAGTGTGCAGATACAGCAAGTAACCAGGAAGGAAAATGGAATGTTGGCCTTTATTGCAAGGGGGACAGAGTATAAAAGCAGAGAAGTCCTGCTACAACTGTACAGGGTATTGGTGAGGCCACACCTAGAGTACTGCAGACAGTTTTGGTCTCTGTATTTAAGGAAGGATATACTTGCATTGGAGGCAGTTCAGAGAAGGTTCACTAGGTTGATTCCGGAGATGAGGGGGTTGACTTATGAAGATAGGTTGAGTAAATTGGGCCTATACTCATTGGAGTTCAGAAGAATGAGAGGTGATCTTATCGAAACGTATGAGATAATAAGGGGGGGGCTCGACAAGGTGGATGCAGATTCAGCAACAGTTGTGAAAGGCGCTATATAAATGCAAGTTCTGAGACTGGGATTCTCCCTCCATTTATTGCCGCGGTTAATCAGTCCCAATTTTCCAGTGGGAGATCAGTGCAAAGTTCAGTGCTGTGCCCAGCTGACGTTTCAAAAGCATTTCAACACTTCAAGCCAATTTTCCCAATGAATTCCTGTGGTTGACATCAAACATTGACAGAGAGGGAGTAATCATTAACGCTCATCCTGTTGGATTCCGTGGCTCATTTCCACAGTATGGTCCTTTTTCTTTTTAAAAGAAAAAAAAAAACTCGAGCAAATATTTTCTGGTCAGAAAATTTCAAAATGGATCTACACACAGGCAGGAATCCGGCAAGGATATGTTAAGCATTCATGCTAAGGATGTACCAGTTAAAAAATACACAGCTTTTCTTCCCCCCCCCCATTCTTCTCTGAAGACTCTTGACTCCTTGCTGGTACCAGTATACAATTCCACAAATCTCGATGGCCTCTGGTGTCTCAGTTCGCGACACGGAAGCCCCACCACTGAATCTCGCCACAATCGCACAAGAAAGTAGGTGGGTATAATCCTTCAAGTGGGAGCTGGTGAAGCTACCTCATGAACCCTGCCCTACTTCTCAGCTTCAGTTGCTGAGCAAACGTTTGCAGAGAAGTGCTCAGGGGGAGAACGTCTGGAATGTGTGCAATTTGCCACCTGCGTTGCAAACTCCCTATTTGAGCGCCGCCATTCTGTGCCACACACAGTCGCTCCTGCAGCTGCACATTAGATGGAGCATCAGAAGCCCCCCCACCCCCCCCCGGGCTACAGATCCCCATACCTAAAACCTACAGCTCATGCAACCATGGGGAGGAATTCGGCATGTCTGGACTTGCCGTGAGAAAGCCACTGATTGAAAGAAAAATGAGGATCGAGAGACACCACTGTCGCCCATCTGGAGGGCCCAAAAGATCCAAGATGAGAAAATGGCACTAGGGCACCTAAAGCTTGTTCACTGAACTCTCCTGGTGAGGAAGGCAACTGTGTTTTGAAGACTTCTTGCCCCTACGCAAAAGGTTTCATTTGGGGCCCTTACATTTTACTAGACCATAAAATGGAAATGAATTTGGCCAGAATCTCCTGTCCCGACTGTTAGTTAGTTCGGTCGGTAGGTAGGTTAGTGTCATGTATTCACTTTTGGGATCACTAGCCACTAGATGGAATCATTGTTGGAGGCCATTGGGCTGCATGCGTGTGTGCAGCCCAAGTATAAAAGGCCAGCCATTTTGGATATTAGTCACTTTGGGCCTTAAGCAAAGCCAAGGTTATACCTCTTGGAGTTACAGTGCTCAGTCTAATAATTATTGCATACACAATAGTTAGTTAGTTAGTTAGTTAGTTAGTTAGTTAGTTAGTTAGTTAGTTAGTTAGTTAGTTAGTTAGTTAGTTAGTTAGTTAGTTAGTTAGTTAGTTAGTTAGTTAGTTAGTTAGTGTCCCTCATGGCACATGAGAAATGTACAAGATCCTGAGGGGGGGCTGGATAGGGTAGATGCAGAGAGGATGGTTCCCCTCGTGGGGTAATCTAGAACTAGAGGACATAGTTTCAGAATAAGGGGTCGCCGATTCAAAACAGAGATGAGGAGGAATTTCTTCTGAGGATTGTGAATCTGTGGAATTCGCTGCCCCAGAGAGCTGTGGAGGCTGGGTCATTGAATATAGTCAAGGCGCAGATGGACAGACTTTTGGATATTAAGGATATCAAGGGATATGGGATCAGTGCAGGAAAGTGGAGTTGAGGTAGAAGATCATCAGCCATGATCTTATTGAATGGCAGAGCAGGCTCAAGGGGCCGAATGGCCGACTTCTGCTCCTAATTCTTGTGTTATGTCGCAACGCTGTCAAATGGGCTTCAGTTCCCACCGAGGCAGCTCTCTGAACTGAAACATACGATGGCACCTGACCAGAGATTTCACCATGGGCGACTCTCCGCTTGTGGGCAGACCAAGGGCTGGTTTGAAACTGCCCCATATGGAGTCATACTGCTCCTTGGAGGATGTAGTATAAGGTGTGCCCCACATAAGGGTGGAGACGGGAAACTGTTTGGCTTGGTCAGGTTCAGCTGAAACCGCATTAACATTGACTAATGAGGCAGGAGGCAGCCCCTGTGCCTTATCATATCCTAAAGCCCTCTGCACCCTCCTGAGCTGAGAAAGGGGTGGATTGATATTGTTAAGTACCTCCCACACTTGCAGAAACGGTAGTAGAGTGATAATGTTACTGAATTAGTAATCCAGAGGCCTGGTCTAATGATCCAGACACACAAGTTCAAATCCCACCATGGCAGCTGGGGAATTTAAATTCAGTTTATTTGTAAATCTGGAATTTAAGAAAAAAAGCTAATAATAACAATCATGAAATTTGTTGTAAAAACGCATCTGGTTCACTAATGCCCTTTAGGGAAGGAAATCTGCCATCCTTACCCAGTCTGGCCTAGAGGGAAGTGACCAGGGGCCCAGGAGAGGCGTGAATCTGGGGCCCAGAGGAGGAGAGGGCCCAGGGGCAGCACGGGCCCAGCCCACACTGCGATATGTGCGCGCACTAGGTCCGTGCAGCAGAGCTGGTCTCCAGTTGTCCTGGTTAACCCTTGCCACTGGACCAAGACCGAGCTCTGTCAAGCCTGTGTGGTGGATGGTGTGCAACCAGCCACCACACGTTAAAAAAATCCACGCACAGGCATCTTCCACCCTTCAGGATGTAATTCGGGATCTGGAATATTAGGTCATTCATCGAAACACCTATGAACTCATCCCTTTTTGGCGTGGAAGCAAGTCAACCTCGTTTCAAGGGACCCCTATGATGATGATGGTGACTCCAGACCCACAGCAATGTGGTTGACTCTCAACTGGCCTCTGAAATGGCAGCTCACCACCATCTTGGAGGTCAATTAGAATTGGGAAATAAATGCCAGCTTTGCCAGCGACGCCCATATCCCCCCAGGAACGAATTAATTAAAAAAAAAAAGAAGAGCTCTCCTGCATAACTGGAATGTATTTGCTTTATGGGTTCTTTGCTTAAGAATCCATAGCAACACATAGCTATTAAGAACGAGTTGGTTTATCAGCAAAGGTTTAACAATCACACTACACATTACCAGGCTCACAGCCACATGCCTCATCATGGCTCCCCCGAACCCAACTGGCTGGGGTTTTATTTAGTCTTGTGAACATCACGTGACTGGCTAAGCCACTGCCAACGCAACAGCTCTACAACTCTTAATTATAACTTTAAGCCAAGTGCACTAAAACTCGCAAATTAATAAATAGTGAAGGGAAGCTTAACAAATCAAATTAAAATTCTATTCCTTGGTGTACTCCAGTCCCCATCTGTGGCGGAAGGCCACAAGCGTACTACTAGACACCGCAGGCAACAGCCCTACAACTATTCTGCTGTTAACAATAAAAAACATTAAATTAAAGCCAAGTGCCCCCTGATTAAAGGGGGAGGGGGGCACACTCCAAACACTTTCAAACAAGTGCCCCCTTGGTTTTTTTTTGAAGGCACAAAAAACACAAAATTATAAAAGTGCCCCCTGGCTAAAGCAGGGAGGGGGGGAGGCACTAAAACCGACACAACAAATTAAACTTTAGACAACAAACATCAAATTAAAGTTTGGTTGCCAGGGGTGATGATGCACTCCAGTGCACACCTCTCACGGAAGACCGCGAGCGTACCGGTGGACACCGCGTGCTCCATCTCCAGGGAGACCCTGGCCTGGATGTAGGCGCAGAAGAGAGGCAGGCAGTCAGGCTGAACGACCCCCTCGACCGCCCGCTGCCTGGACCGGCTGATGGTACCCTTGGTCATGCCCAGGAGCAGTCCTACAAGGAGGCCCGCTCCTCTCCGCACAGGGTGCCCAAAAGATCAGGAGAGTGGGACTGAAGTGCAACCAGGCAACAGCCCTACATCTCTTTTTGTTGTAATCAATTAATCACGTGCCCCCTGATTAAAGAGTGGGGGGGGAGGGAAAGAGACACAAACATTTTCAAACAAGTGCCCTCTTGTTTTTTTTTTACAAACCTGTGAACATACTCACAGGTGCATACATTATAATTTTCTCCATCATCTTTGACAAGAATTAAGGTTTTGTTCCTTTTCAAAGAAAGAAATGATAGACTTGCATTTATAGTGCCTTTCACAACCACCGGATGTCCCAAAGCACTTTACAGCCAATGAAGTACTTTTTGAAGTGTGGTCACTGTTAATGTAGGAAACACGGCAGCCAATTTGCACACAGCAAGCTCCCACAAAACAGCAATATGATAACGACCAGATAATCTGTTTTAGTGATGTTGATTGAGGGATAAATATTGGCCCCCAGCACACCAGGGATAACTCCCTTGCTTTTCTTCGAAATAGTGCGATAGGATCTTTTACGTCCAGCTGAGAGAGCAGACGGGGGCTTCGGTTTAACGTCTAATCCAAAAGACAGCACCTCCGACAGTGCAACACTCCCTCAGCACTGCACTGGGAGTGGAGGGGGTTCCCTTATAAATTCAAGTAAATGGACAATACCGATACTCTGTATAGTCCCCTCCACAAAACACCCATGTTTAAAATGGGCAGTCACGTTATATTGGCCAAAGTTGAAGAACTATTACTCATTTGCATCAAAGCCAGCTGAAGTGCTCAGTTTATTTTGGTCAGAAACAGCTGTGTTTACTCACTAGTTCCAATAATTCCAGAAAACCTCATCCTTAATCTTTGATGTGGAGGAATTGAGGCAAATAGCACAGATACAGATAAGGAGTAGGCTACATGAAGGAGAAAGGACAAGCTGATGGGGATGAATGAAATAGGGTGAGAGGAGGCCTGTGTAGAGTTATAAACACCGGCATCGACCAGTTGGGTCAAATGGCCAGTTTCTGTGCTGTACACTATGTAATCAAAACCATGAGGGGTCTGGGCAGAGTAGAGAGAGAGAAACTATTCCCATTGGGGGAAGGGTCGAGAACCAGAGGACACAGATTTAAGGCGATTGGCAGAAGAACCAAAGGCGACATGAGGGAAAACTTTTATCCGCAGCGAGTGGTTAGGATCTGGAATGCACAGCCTGAGAGGGTGGTGGAGGCAGACTTGATCGCGGCTTTCAAAGAATTGGATAAGTACCTGAAGGAAAAAAAATTGCAGGGCTACGGGGAAAGCGACATTGTGTGTGTCTTCTAACACTCCTGTGAAGTGCCTTGTGACATTTTACTACGTTAAGCACCTTATAAAAGTTGTTGTTGTTAAAGGCGCTATATAAATACATGTTGTTGTCGTAGTAGCTGAATTTGCCGACAGAACCAATCGGTTCAGGCAGTAAATCACTGGAACAAAGTTGTTGGGGGCCATTTCGGAGAGCTGGGATGCGGCACTCGGTAAATAGAAAACGTTCTTTCCTTCTGACTGAATCATTCCCGCTGCTAATCTGTGCTGAATAAACCCTTCCCCAGATTTGACTGAACTTGCAGTCGACATTATCCGTTACATTTCCTCCGGTCATTTCAATAACCGGACAAGAAAAATTGCAAAATATTTCAATCTTCGTTTACAAATTAAAGCCAGCCAGAAATTGTGTCTCAAAATACAACTGTCAATAAGTGAGCACAAGGAAATAAAAAAAAAGTAATGCATGTAACAGTAATTGATTATATCTAGTATTTTATTTTTTTTTATTCGTTTACGGGATGTGGATGTCGTTGGCAAGGCCGGCATTTATTGCCCACGAGGTGGTGGTGGTGAGCTGCCTTCTTGAACCGCTGCAGTCCGTGTGGTGACGGTACGCCCATTGTGACACTTCCTTACAGCAGTTTAGTACAACTGAGTGGCTCGCCAGGCAAGAGTCAATCACATTGCTGAGAGTCCAGATGGGTTTTTACAACAATTCAGTGTTAGTGTCAGCTGTGGCTCAGTGGGCAGCACTCGCGCCTTTGAGTCAGAAAGTCGTGGGTTCAAGTCCCACTCCAGGGACTTTGAGCACATAAATCTAGGCCGACACTGCAGTGCAGTGCTGAAGGCGCGCTGCACTGTCAGAGGTGCCGTCTTTCGGATGAGACGTTAAACCGAGGCCCCGTCTGCTCTCAAGTGCACTGAAAAGATCCCAGTGCACTATTTCGAAGAAGAGCAGGGGAGTTCGTCCCGGTGTCAATATCCATCCCTCAATCAATGTAACACAAAAACAGGTTAGTTGGTCATTATCACATTGCTGTTTGTGGGAGCTTGCTGTGCGCAAATTGGCTGCCGCATTTCCCACATTACAACAGTGACTACACTCCAAAAGTACTTCATTGGCTGTAAAGCGTTGATCAAGCTTTTGGTCACCTCATCTAACGTCTCCTTCTCTGGAAATTTAATGTCAGACGACACTTCTGCGAAGAGCCTTGGAACATTTTACAACATAAAAAAGGTGCTTATGTTGAATAGTCTGCTGACACTCATTGCCAACGCTCGCACAGGACGCAAGCACTACTTGGGTCAGGTGCTGAAGGTTTGCCAACAGCCATGGAAACATATCCCAGGCTAGAAGAGGAAGGGAAAAAACAGCCACTTGAATTTGGATTTGGATTTATATAGCGCCTTCAACATAATGAAACATCCCAAGTCCCTTCTGTCATGTCTGAAATGCACTTATGAATGACTCCACAAGTCAGTCAATGTGTTGTACTCAATCTGTAGTGACCTTGATCCTTTATTCATAAATTCAGAGTGAGGCACAAAAGCATGGTGGGCAGTCTTTTATACTGGGCTCTGCACATCTATGCAGGTGACCCCCAGGTCTCCCACTGCAGTGCCCTCTGGTGGACAGCCTCTGCCCCAGGGCAGGAAACCCCAGTCTCCACCAGTTGCACCCTCTAGTGGTGCCAGCATAGTATATACACAGTGTAAACCTTATTGATAGTACATCAAGTAACAAGTCTCCATCTTATGCAACTATACAGTGACTACACAGAGAGTATATCTATAGTCTGCATATATAACAGCTTCACAGGAGTATTGAGAGATAAAAAATTTAACACAGCCGCATAAGTAGAAATTAGCGCAGGTGACCAAAAGCTTGGTCAAAGAGGTAGGTTTTAAGGAGCGTCTTGAAGAAGAAAAGGAGAGGTAGAGAGGTTTGGGCAGGAAATTCCAGCGGTTGGGAACTAGGCAACAGAAGGCCACCAAGGGTTGAGCGAATATAATCAGGGATGAGCAAGAAGTCAGAATTTAAGGAGAGCAGACATCTCGGGGGGTGTGCGAGGGGTGTGGGAGGGGCGCGTTGTGAGGCTGGAGGAGATTACAGAGATAGGGAGGGGTGAGGCCCCCGGGAGGGATTTGAAAACAAGGATGAGAATTTTGAAAATCGAGGCGTTGCTTAACTGGGAGCCAAATGTAGGTCAGCGAGCGCAGGGGGTGATGGGTGAACGGGACTGGGAGAGAGTTAGGACATGGGCAGCCGACTTTTGGGAAGAAAAGAATTCAGGATTGTGACGGTTATCCAGCAAAGTCTCACGTGAAAATACACGTCAAAGGTTTGGAAGCTGCATGGAATCCTCTCACCGAGACTAGAGCCTTGGAACGCAGTCCCTGGCATCTGCTCTAATTACACATCTGGAGTCGACAGATTATTGGTGTCAGAATCACAATATTAGCAACTCCGCAGCCAACATTGCCAATTAAGGAATAACTTACTCCCTTTGTAAGTGTTCAAGGATTTTGCCAAGAAGTGCATCAACTTCAGTCAGGATCTTTACAGGTGGCCCACTGTGAAGAGAAACTCACAGCATCTGCACTAGACGGAACAGATAGCGGAACAGAAGAAACCCTTCGCAAGAGAAAGAATGTCAATAGACATCAACTACAGGTTGCACCTCTCCAGTCCGTGACTCTAATCCGGAAACGTCCGCGGTCTGGCGTCAGTCCCGGCTTAGAAATAGAGATATTTACAGCGCAGAAGGAGGCCATTCCAGTTCCTCGTGTCCGCGCCGGCCGACAAAGAGCCCCACGGCCCTTGGTCAGCAGGCCTAAAGGTTACATATAAACCTATGAACAATGACGGAAAGGCAAAGAGCATCCAGCCCAACCAGTCCGCCTCACCACAACTGCGATACCCCTCATGCTGAAACATTCTACACTCCACCACAACCACGCTTTCCCGCGCTGTTCAGGGAGGATCGATTGTAGACAACGACTAAATGCTGCGCAGCGGCCTTCCTTCTGTGCTGCGCATGTGCAGAGCGCTTGCGGGTCGTTGGTCCCAACCACGTCACACTGATAGAGAATTCAAACAGGCTGTAAAATTCACAGACCCCAAGTCAAGGCTGCTACGTGCAACTCAGCATGTTGCATTAAGTCATCAATCAACTTGACATTTTAGGACCTTGGGTAGCGAGCCAATTAAAAAGGTTAACAGACTATCAATTGAGCCAATAAGGTCAAAGGCGGCGAGTTCTTTTCTGTAAATTGAACCAGGTATAAGTACAGCCATTTTGGCCATGTGGTCTCAGAAGGACAAAGGCCTGGCTTAAAGCCAAGAGCTTGTTGCTGCTACCAGAATAAAATTACATTAAAACTACAACCGGAGTTCGTATTTCATTGGAAATTATGAGATCTAACACACACCCTGCGATGGGACCGAATAGATTCGCTCATGCGCAAAAAAAAAAAACCGCGCAAATCCAGCTTCGGGGCCGGGAACCAGACAGCTGCCTCCATCTTGTTTCGAACTGGCTAGAGCTGGGGAGGAAAGGGGGGGCAGACAGGGTGGAGGACACTACCTTAAAATAGAACAAACCAGCATGGAGAGCGCGCGAGGATCCAGAGTTTCGCAGCCTGAGCCGGAGTGTGGCAGACGCGTTCAGGAGCCCGGGCTCTGTCTACAGGTACCGGTAAACCTAGGTCCGGCGTGACCTCCCGTGGTTCCGTAAACTCTCCGTTCCGGCACCGGTCAGGTCCCAAGGGTGCCGGACCAGAGAGGTCCAGCCTGCATTATCAAATCTTCAGGATGTCCCAAAACCTGTCGCAACCAATGAATTACTTCCTCCTTCACATCAACACTTCAAAAAAGTACTTCATTGGATAAAGAGCACTTTGGGACGTCCAGAGGTCATGAAATATATTCTTTTTTTTAAAAAAATACAATAAATGTTGCTATGTAGAGAAATGCAGCTGAGAAACAGGGGAGGTGCCATCGAATGCGATTTTTTTAAAACACCAAGGTTGGCACGGTAATTCAGGAAGAGAGACCAAGCTTCAACAATCACACAAGAGTCGAGACAGGATACAACTGGAAGTCATTTTGTACTTTAGCGTGTTAAGACACAGAACAAATTCATTTCCCACTGGATTGTATTTAACCAGGAATGCAAATTCGAACACAAGTACTTAAGAGTTAGGAGCATTAGTCGGCCATTCGGCCCCTCGAGCCTGCTCCACCATTCAATGGGATCATGGCTGATCAACTCCACTTTCCTGCACTGTCCCCATGTCCATGATTCCCTTGATCAGCTCCGCTGGGCAGGGCCACATAGTTTGCATGCCAGACACGAGACTCCCAAAGCAAGCGCTCTACTCAGAACTCGTCTACGGCAAACGGGCCAAAGGTGGGCAGAGGAAACGTTACAATGACACCCTCAAAGCCTCCCTGTTAAAGTGCGACATCCCCACTGACACCTGGGAGTCCTTGGCCATAGACCGCCCTGTGGAGGAAGTGCATCCGGGAGGGCGCGGAGCTCCTCAAGTATTGTCGCCGAGAACATGCAGAAACCAAGCACGGGCAACGGAAGGAGCGTGCAGCAAACCAGGTTCCCTGCCCACCCTTTCCCTCAACGACTGTCTATCCCACCTGTGACAGAGACTCTGGTTCTCGTATTGGACTGTTCAGCCACCTAAGGACTCATGCTAAGAGTGGAAGCAAGTCTTCCTCGATTCCGAGGGACTGCCTATGATGATGATGAATATTCAAAAATTTATCGATCTCTGTCTGGAGTCGAGAATGCCAAAGATTCACCACCCTCCGAGTGAAGAAATTTCTCCTCATCTCAGTCCTAAATGGCCGACCCCTTATTCTGAGACTGACCCCTGGTTCTAGACTCTCCAGCCAGGGGGAAACATCATCCCTGTATCTACCCTGTCAAGTCCTGAAAGAAGTTTGTATGTTTCAATGAGATCATCCCTCATCCTTCTAAACTCTCAGGAATATAGACCTAGTCTACTCAATTGCTCCTCATAGAATAATTCCCCCCCATCCCAGGAACCAGTCTGGTGAACCTTCACTTCAGTAGCACACTCGCCTCGGAGTCAGAAGGGCGTGGGTTCAATTCCCATTCCAAAGACTTTGAGCACAAAAAAAACCCTGGGCTGCCACTCCCAGTGCAGTGCACTGTCGGAGGTGCCGTCTTTCAGATGAGACGTTAAACCGAGGCCCCGTCTGCTCTCAGGTGGACGTAAAAGCGCCGATGGCACTATTTCGAAGAAGGGCAGGAGAGTTATCCCCGGTATCCTACCCAATCTTTATCGTTCAATCAACATAAAAAAAATTATCTGGTCATTATCACATTGCTGTTTGTGGGAGCTTGCTGTGCGCAAATTGGCTGCCGCGTTTCCCACATTACAACAGTGACTACACTCCAAAAGTACTTCATTGGCTGTAATTTTTTTTAATTTTTTTTTAAATGTCCAATTTCTTTCAAGATCAACTCTAACGCCAAAGATCACTTTGCGCCAATATATTTGATCTTGGGCCAAAAGGCCGAGAGGCGAAGTTGCACCGTTCCTGGAAATATTGCAATACCAGGTGGGTGCATGGAGTGGACGGGGCAAGCCCCTGATCCAGCTCCCTGTCCAAAAATCAATTCAATATCATGTCCCCATAGGGGATATTAAACTGATAAGAACAGATACTACACTTGACCTTAGCCAAAAGGCCGAGAAGCGATTGGCTGTAATGCGCTTTGAAACGTCCGGTGGTCGTGAAAAGCATTATATAAATGCAAGTCTTTCTTTCTTTCCCTCAATGGCAAGCATATCCTTCCTTAGGCAAGGAGACCAAAACTGTTCACAATACTCCAGGTGCGGTCTCATCAGGGCTGTATATAATTGCAGAAAGATGTCTTTAGTCTTGTACTCAAATGCTCTTGTAATGAAGGCCAACATACTATTTGCTTTCTTAAATGCTTGCTGTATTTGCAGGTTAACTTTCAGTTACAATTGCTGTACAATAACAAGCCCATAAGTGCACCTTTACCTCGGTGCAATTAAAGCTGTGGGCACGAATGCCTGTTGTACAGGAATATATTGGTGGGAAACACGTGGTCGGCCAAGGATCATCACTCGGTGTGGCACCATTGCGTCTGGGCAGAACAGGTTTCACAACATCAGTGAGAGCAAGGATTAGTCGAGAGGCTGTATGAAGGCAGGGTAGGGTGGAGGAGGGAAACCAGTCAGGAAAAGGATCTTATGGCCAGATTAAGGGCGCTCAGAAAAAGTAGCGCGATCAACAACAACATTGCATTTATATAGCACCTTTAATGTAGTAAAACGTCATACGCTCCTGTGAAGCGCCTTACGACACCAAGCCACAGAAGGAGATAACAAAGATACAAGGGCAGACGACCAAAATCTTGGTCAAAGAGGTAGGATTTAAAGGAGTGTCTTAAAAAAGGAGGAACGAGAGCCGGGGAGGTTTAAGGAAGAAGTTCCAGAGCTTGGGGCCCAGGTAGCTGAAGGCACGGCCACCAATGGTTGAGCGATTATAATCAGGGATGCTCAAGAGGGTAGAATTGGAACGCAGACATCTTGGGGGGGGGGGGGAGAATTGTGGAGCTGGAGGAGATTACAGAGATAGGGAGGGACAAGACCATGGAGGGATTTGAAGATGACGGATGAGAATTTTTTTTTTGGTTAAATCGAGACGTTGCTTAACCGGGAGCCAATGTAGGTCAGCGAGCACAGTGGGTGATGGGTGAGCGGGACTTGGTGCGAGTTAGGACACGGGCAGTCGAGTTTGGAATTACCCCAAGGTTAGGAAGGGTAGAACGTGGGAGGCCGGCAAAAAGAGAGTTAAAAACAACGTTGGATTCCTTCCCGCCAATTTCCTCCTCACCCTTCCTCAATGCATTAGCTGGCGTGTGGTCTGAAAAGAACAGTAGTTTTGCTAAAGTGCCCTTTGCCCATGTGTGTGTCTTGACCATGGAAGGGGATTCGCCTGCAACAGGCATCATAAGCCTGAGCTCACCCTCGGTGGACAGCTATACATGTGCAGTTCCATTAGCGGGCGTTCACTGGATCGCGATCAGCAGCTGAATTCCACCTCTGTAACCCGAGGAAAATTGCCATGCCAGGACTGAGCAGACTTAGCGTGAGGCAGAGTGGGAATCATGGAAACAGCCACCACCTCGAGGGCTCAGCTACTTACCGGGTAAACACGCTTGAAGAATTTTACTTGAGCAATATCTTCCTGACAAAATGTTTCTCTCTGAATGCGAAGAGTATTCGTAATAAGGTGGACGAATTAACTGCGCAGGCAGCTATTAACGAATATGATATAATTGGGATTACGGAGACATGGCTCCAGGGTGACCAAGGCTGGGAACTCAACATCCAGGGGTATTCAACATTCAGGAAAGATAGACAAAAGAAAAGGAGGTGGGGTAGCGTTGCTGGTTAGAGAAAAAATTTAATGCAATAGTACGGAAGGACATTAGCTTGGATGATGTGGAATCTGCATGGGCAGAGCTCCGGAATACCAAAGGGCAGAAAACGCTAGTGGGAGTTGTGTACAAACCACCAAACAGTAGTAGAGGGGTTGGGGACAGCATCAAACAAGAAATTAGGGATGCATGCAATAAAGGTACAGCAGTTATCATGGGCAACTTTAATCTACATATAGATTGGGCTAACCAAACTGGTAGCAGTGCGGTGGAGGAGGATTTCCTGGAGTGTATTAGGGATGGTTTTCTAGACCAACATGTCGAGGAACCAACTAGAGGGCTGGCCATCCTAGGCTGGGTGATGTGTAATGAGAAAGAACTAAATAGCAATCTTGTTATGCGAGGCCCCTTGGGGAAGAGTGACCATAATTTGGTAGAATTCTTTATTAAGATGGAGAGTGTTACAGTTAATTCAGAGACTAGGGTCCTGAACTTAAGGAAAGGTAACTTCGATGGTATGAGACGTGAATTGCCTAGAATAGACTGGCAAAGGATACTTAAAGGGTTGACAGTGGATAGTCAATGGCAAACATTTAAAGATCACATGTATGAACTTCAACAATTGTACATCCCTGTCGGGAGTATAAAACGGGGAAGGTGGCTTAACTGTGGCTAACAAGGGAAATTAGGGATCGTGTTAAATCCAAGGAAGAGGAATATAAATTGGCCAGAAAAAGCAGCAAACCTGAGGACTGGGAGAAATTTAGAATTCAGCAGAGGAGGACAAAGGGTTTAATTAGGAGGGGGAAAATAGAGTATGAGAGAAAGCTTGCTGGGAACATAAAAACTGACTGAAAAAGCTTCTATAGATGTGAAGAGAAAAAGGATTAGTGAAGACAAACGTAGGTCCCTTGCAGTCAGAATCAGGTGACTTTATAATGGGGAACAAAGAAATGGCAGACCAATTGAACAAATACTTTGGTTCAGTCTTCACAAAGGAAGACAAAAATAACGTTCCGGAAATACTAGGGGACCGAGGATCTACCGAGAAGGAGGAACTGAAGGAAATCCCTATTAGTCAGGAAATTATACTAGGGAAATTGATGGGATTGAAGGCCGATAAATCCCTGGGCTGATAGCCTGCATCCCAGAGTACTTAAGGAAGTGGCCCGAGAAATAGTGGATGCATTGGTGCTAATTTTCCAAAAGTCTATCGACTCTGGATCAGTTCCTATGGACTGGAGGGTAACTAATGTAACACTACTTTTTAAAAAAAGGAGTGAGGGGGAAACGGGTAATTATAGACCGGTTAGCCTGACATCAGTAGTGGGGAAAATGTTGGAATCAATTAAAGATGAAATAGTAGCAGATTTGGAAAACAGTGACAGGATCGGTCCAAGTCAGCATGGATTTATGAAAGGGAAATCATGCTTGACGAATCTTCTAGAATTTTTTTGAGGATGTAACGAGTAGAGTGGACAAGGGAGAACCAGTGGATGAGGTATATTTGGACTTTCAAAAGACTTTTGACAAGGTCCCACACAAGCGATTGGTGTGCAAAATTAAAGCACATGGTATTGGGGGTAATGTATTGACGTGGATAGAGAACTGGTTGGCAGACAGGAAGCAGAGAGTTGGGATAAATGTGTCCTTCTCAGAATGGCAGGCAGTGACTCGTGGGGTGCCGTAGGGCTCAGTGCTGGGACGACAGCTATTTACAATATACATCAATGATTTAGATGAAGGAATTGAGAGTAATATCTCCAAGTTTGTAGATGACACTAAACTGGGTGATGCTGTGAACTGTGAGGAGGATGCCAAGAGGCTGCAGGGTGACTTGGACAGGTAAGGTGAATGGGCAATTGCATGGCAGATGCAGTATGTGGATAAATGTGAGGTTATCCACTTTGGTGGCAAAAACATGAAGGCAGAATATTATCTGAATGGCAGCAAATTAGGAAAAGGGGAGGTGCAACGAGACCAGAGTGTTATGGTATATCAGTCATTGAAGGTTGGCATGCAGGTAGTGAAGGCAGCAAATGGCATGTTGGCCTTTATTACTCAGGGATTTGAGTATAGGAGCAAGGAGGTCTTGCTGCAGCTGTACAGGGCCTTGATGAGGCCTCACCTGGAATAGTGTGTTCAGTTTTGGTCTCCTAATCTGAGGAAGGACATCTTGCTATTGAGGGAGTGCAGCGAAGGTTCACCAGACTGATTCCCGGAATGGCAGGTCTGACATGAGGAGACACCAGATAGACTGGAGTTTAGAAGAATGAGGGGATCTCATAGAAACATAAAATTCTGACGGGACTGGACAGGTTAGATGCAGGAAGAATGCTCCCGATGTTGGGGGGAGTCCAAAACCAGGGGTCACAGTCCAAGGATAAGGGATAAGCCATTTAGGACCGAGATGAGGAGAAACTTCTTCACTGAGAATTGTTAACCTGTAGAATTCTTTACCGCAGAGAGTTGTTGTTGATGCCAGTTCGTTAGATATATTCAAGAGGGAGTTAGATGTGGCCCTTATGGCTAAAGGGATCAAGGGGTATGGTGAGAAAGCAGGAAACGGGTACTGAAGTTGCATGATCAGCCATGATCTTATTGAATGGTGGTGCAGGCTCAAGGGGCCAAATAGCCTACTCCTGCACCTATTTTTTATGTTTCTATTGTGGGCCAATCATTGATGGAGCATATAACATTGATAGAGGTAGGTTGGAACATCAGGGACAATCCCGGGACTGGGGGAAAGAGAGAAGTGGGACACGATCCCAGGATTCATGAGGGAAGATGGACACCAGAAAAAAAACTGCTGGGGGCGGGGGAGGGGGGGATCGGAGGGTGGGAGAAAAGGACAAAGATCGGAAAACCATGTTCACTTCACTGCCTTTGGCAACCCTCTAGCATTTACAATCCTGTGCAAAACAACTCCGATCGCAGGCTTAATTAACTTTCCATTGCGAGAGAGCATTAAGATTTTGTTCGAGTTCCCTCATTAGTTTCATCGGGCAGAGAATAGCTGACTGTTCAATGAAAGGTGGCCATTGTAATCAAATTGAGCTCAGGAACACCGCTTACTATTGCAACTAATGTTTTGCAAAACAAAAAATCAAGAGCCATCATCTTATTACTTCGCCCCGGCAAGATTGCAAGAAACATTCAATAGCCTTACTTCGCCTCTCTCCCTCACTTTCCTCCTTCAAGACGTGCCTTAAAACCTACCTCTTTTGGCCAAGCTTTTGGTCACCTGCGCTAATTTCTCCTCGAGTGGCCCTATGTCAAATTTATCGGCTTTGTCTTATAACACTGCTGTGAAGCGCCTTGGGATGTTTTACTAGTTAAAGGCGCTATAAGTTGTTGTTGTTGTTGTGGAAGGAGTTAGAATGGTTATAGCACACAAGGAGGCCATTCGGCCCGTCGAGCCCGTGCCGGCTCTCTGCAAGAGTACTTCAGCCAGTCCCACTCCCGCCCCGCAAAGTTATCGCCACTCTGCACCTAGAGAAGTTCTCAGCAATAAATCAGGTTCGATTCTGGAGAAAGCCGGAGCGATGATCCCAGCCATGACTCACCAATACAAATCAGAATGGGTCGTTAAATAAACCGGCTCATGACAAATTAATGGAAGTAAAATCAAATGAAATACACCAGTAATGGTCACTCAACATTTATTCCAAATCAATTACTTTCATAAGAACATAATAGGAGTAGGAGTCGGCCATTTGGCCCCTTGAGCCTGCTCCACCATTCAATATCATGGCTGATCTTCTACCTTAACTCCACTTTCCTGCACTGTCCCCATATCCCTCGATTCCCTAAATAACCAAAAATTTATTGATTTCCATCTTGAATATACTCAATGACTGAGCCTCCACAGCCCTCTGGGATAGAGAATGCCAAAGATTCACCACCCTCAGTGAAGACGTTTCTCCTCATCTCAGTCCTAAATGGCCGACCCCTTATTCTGAGACTGTGACCTCTGGTTCTAGACTCCCCAGCCAGGGGGAAACATCCTCCCTGCATCGACCCTGTAAGAATTGTGTGTTTCTCAATGAGATCGCCTCTCATTCTTCTAAACTCTAGCGAATATAGGCCCAGTCTACTCAATCTCTCCTCATAGGACAATCCCCCCATCCCAGGAATCAGTCTGGTGAACCTTTGTTGCACTCCCTCAATGGCAAGTAAGGAGACTGTACACAATACTCCAGGTATGGTCTCACCAGGGCCCTGTATAATTGCAGTAAGAAGTCTTTATTACAAGAGGATTTCAGTATGAGTAAAGGCCAACATACATAGAAACATAGAAAATAGGTGCAGGAGTAGGCCATTCGGCCCTTCTAGCCTGCACCGCCATTCAATGAGTTCATGGCTGAACATGCAACTTCAGTACCCCATTCCTGCTTTCTTGCCATATCCCTTGATCCCCCTAGTAGCAAGGACCTCATCTAACTCCTTTTTGAATATATTTAGTGAATTGGCCTCAACAACTTTCTGTGGTAGAGAATTCCACAGGTTCACCACTCTCTGGATGAAGAAGTTTCTCCTCATCTCGGTCCTAAATGGCTTACCCCTTATCCTCAGACTGTGACCCCTGGTTCTGGACTTCCCCAACATTGTGAACATTCTTCCTGCATCTAACCTGTCAAAACCCATCAGAATTTTGAACGTTTCTATAAGGTCCCCTCTCATTCTTCTGAACTCCAGTGAATACAAGGCCAGTTGATTTAGTCTTTCTTGATAGGTCAGTCCCGCCATCCCGGGAATCAGTCTGGTGAACCTTCGCTGCACTCCCTCAATAACAAGAATGTCCTTCCTCAGGTTAGCAGACCAAAACTGTACACAATACTCCAGGTGTGGCCTCACCAAGGCCCTGGACAACTGTAGCAACACCTCCCTGCCCCTGTACTCAAATCCCCTCGCTATGAAGGCCAACATGCCATTTGCTTTCTTAACCGCCTGCTGTACCTGCATGCCAACCTTCAATGACTGATGTACCATGACACCCAGGTCTCATTGCACCTCCCCTTTTCCTAATCGGTCACCATTCAGATAATAGTCTGTCTCTCTGTTTTTACCACCAAAGTGGACAACCTCACATTTATCCACATTATACTTCATCTGCCATGCATTTGCCCACTCACCTAACCAAGTCGCTCTGCAGCCTCATAGCATTCTCCTCGCAGCTCACACTGCCACCTAACTTCGTGTCATCCGCAAATTTGGAGATACTACATTTAATCCCCTCGTCTAAATCATTAATATACAGTGTAAACAGCTGGGGCCCCAGCACAGAACCTTGCGGTACCCCACTACTCACCGCCTGCCATTCTGAAAAGTACCCATTTACTCCTACTCTTTGCTTCCTGTCTGACAACCAGTTCTCAATCCATGTCAGCACACTACCCCCAATCCCATGTGCTTTAACTTTGCACATTAATCTCTTGTGTGGGACCTTGTCGAAAGCCTTCTGAAAGTCCAAATATACCACATCAACTGGTTCTCCCTTGTCCACTCTACTGGAAACATCCTCAAAAAATTCCAGAAGATTTGTCAAGCATGATTTCCCTTTCACAAATCCATGCTGACTTGGACCTATCATGTCACCTCTTTCCAAATGCGCTGCTATGACATCCTTAATAATTGATTCCATCATCTTACCCACAACCGATGTCAGGCTGACCGGTCTATAATTCCCTGTTTTCTCTCTCCCTTCTTTTTTAAAAAAGTGGGGTTACATTGGCTACCCTCCACTCGATAGGAACTGATCCAGAGTCAATGGAATGTTGGAAAATGACTGTCAATGCATCCGCTATTTCCAAGGCCACCTCCTTAAGTACTCTGGGATGCAGTCCATCAGGCCCTGGAGATTTATCGGCCTTCAATCCCATCAATTTCCCGACTAATAAGGATTTCCCTCAGTTCCTCCTCCTTACTAGACCCTCTGACCCTTGTTATATCCGGAATGTTGTTAGTGTCCTCCTTAGTGAATACCGAACCAAAGTACTTGTTCAATTGGTCCGCCATTTCTTTGTTCCCCGTTATGACTTCCCCTGATTCTGACTGCAGGGGACCTACATTTGTCTTTACTAACCTTTTTCTCTTTACATATCTATAGAAACTTTTGCAATCCGTCTTAATGTTCGCTGCAAGCTTCTTCTCGTACTCCATTTTCCCTGCCCTAATCAAACCCTTTGTCCTCCTCTGCTGAGTTCTAAATTTCTCCCAGTCTCCGGGTTCGCTGCTATATCTGGCCAATTTGTATGCCATTTCCTTGGCTTTAATACTATCCCTGATTTCCCTTGATAGCCACAGTTGACCCACCTTCGCTTTTTTATTTTTATGCCAGACAGGAATGTACAATTGTTGTAGTTCATCCATGCGGTTTCTAAATGTCTGCCATTGCCCATCCAGTCAACCCCTCAAATATCATTCGGCAATCAATCCTAGCCAATTCACGCCTCATACCTTCAAAGTTACCCTTCTTTAAGTTCTGGACCATGGTCTCTGAATTAACTGTTTCATTCTCCATCCCAATGCAGAATTCCACCATATTATGATCACTCTTCCCCAAGGGGCCTCGCACAACGAGATTGCTAATTAATCCTCTCATTACACAACACCCAGTCTAAGATGGCCTCTCCCCTAGTTGGTTCCTCGACATATTGGTCTAGAAAACCATCCCTTATGCACTTCAGGAAATCCTCCTCCACCGTATTGCTTCCAGTTTGGTTAGCCCAATCTATGTGCATTTTAAAGTCAACCATTATAACTGCTGCACCTTTATTGCATGCACCCATAATTTCTTGTTTGATGCCCTCCCCAACATCACTACTACTGTTTGGAGGTCTGTACACAACTCCCACTAACGTTTTTTGCCCTTTAGTGTTCTGCAGCTCTACCCATATAGATTCCACATCATCCAAGCTAATGTCCTTCCTAACTATTGCATTAATCTCCTCTTTAACCAGCAATGCTACCCCACCTCCTTTTCCTTTTATTCTATCCTTCCTGAATGTTGAATACCCCTGGATGTTGCGTTCCCAGCCCTGATCATCCTGGAGCCACGTCTCCGTAATCCCAATCACATCATATTTGTTAACATCTATTTGCACAGTTAATTCATCCACCTTATTACGGATACTCCTTGCATTAAGACACAAAGCCTTCAGGCTTGTTTTTTTAACACCCTTTGTCCTTTTAGAATTTTGTTGTACAGTGGCCCTTTTCGTTCTTTGTCTTGCGTTTCTCTGCCCTCCACTTTTTCTCATCTCTTCTGTTTTTTGCTTTTGTCTCCTTTTTGTTTCCCTCTGTCTCCCTCCATTGGTTCCCATTCCACTGCCATATTAGTTTAACTCCCCCCCCCCGCCAACAGCACTAGCAAACACTCCCCTTCAGACATTGGTTCTGGTCCTGCCCAGGTGCAGACCGTCCGGTTTGTACTGGTCCCACCTCCCACAGAACCGGTTCCAATGCCCCAGGAATTTGAATCCCTCCCTGCTGCACCACTTCTCAAGCCACGTATTCATCTGTGCTATCCTGCGATTCCTACTCTGACTAGCACGTGGTACTAGTAGTAATCCCAAGATTACTACTTTTGAGGTCCTTTTGCTTTAGCTTCTGACTACTTTAAATATAGTTAGTAAGGAAGCACTGTGGCAGAGAATACTGGAGAATTGACTAATGCTACTTGGATAGTTGTTCTCTCTAACCCTTGTGCTCCCCCCTTTCTCGCCCTCTCCCTCCCTCCCTCACACACACGCACACTGAGTATGGAGAACAGCTGGTGTGTGAGGAGCTCAAAGCCTCCCTTGACCACCAGCCACCTCAAACATGCAGATCCACCGATTCAAGGACCTTGGACAAAAAGGCAACAGTCTGATGGCAATACCAAGGATAAATTCGGGTGGATTTCGACCTAATCCCTCAATAGGCCACTGAGATTGAGGAACCCTTGGATGGGCAAGATCAATGATGAGGACCTGCTGCCTTGTGCACCACGACATATAAATGGAGGCACCTGGGATGCTGTTCGATACTTTAGGTTCAGAAGTTTGGTTAATCTGGTGCTGCAGTTTGAAGATAATCCTCTGATAGAGGTGCGTTTATGCGATGTACGAGATAAACCGGGACCCTTCATTCTCACTGGGGAGCGCGCTCTCGCCTTTTAGTCAGAAGATCTGTGGGTTCCAGTCCCACTCCAATAACTTGAGCACATAAATCTAGGCCGACATTCCCAGTGCAGTGCTGAGGGAGTGCTGCACTGTTGGAGGTGCCGTCTTTCGGAGGAGACGTTAAACCTCTCAGGTTGACATTAACAATCCCACGGTGCTATTTCGAAGAAAAGCAGGGGAGTTATCCCCGGTGTCCTGGGGCCAATATGCATCCCTCAATCAACGTAACAAAAACAGATTATCTACTCATTATCACAGTGCGGTTTGTGGGAGCTTGCTGTGCGCAAGGTGGCTGCCGTGTTTCCCACATTACAACAGTGACTACACTCCAAAAGTACTTCATTGGCTGTAAAGCTCTTTGGGACACCCACTGGTTGTGAAAGGCGCTATATAAATGCAAGTCTTTTTAGTTCTGGTCTCACCCACAGGAGGAAACATCCTAACACGGCTGCCCATTAGAGCCCCTTCAGAATGTTGAAGACCTCAATCAGGTCACCACTCAGTCTTTTTCTCGCTGTAGAAACAAGCCCCAGACCCATAAATTGCAGAGAGGGAAATAAGCTCAACAATTCAGCCTGAAAAGAACGCTGTAAAGTGAGAAGGCAGAGGGAAGGACCCAGTGAGCTTTGTATCTTCAACTCACCCTGTTGTGATGAGCACCCAATGCGATCAGTTGGTGCCAGTTGAACACCATGAGGTCGGCAAGTTGACCCTGGCAGTACCAGAACTTGCTCGAACGAGTGGGCATAAAGCAGAACTGGCAAAGACTTGGGCATTGACAAGCCTCTCAACCACACTTTTGATTTTGTGATGGGGCTCAGCATTTCGGAGAATTTTGATACTGTTAAACGTTGCAGAAGAGCTTGCAGTGATTGCCTATAACTTGATTTAATCTTCGTAATTGGTGCAACTGAAATGAGTTACACAACCTCTTTAATCTCTTAGTTGGAAGAGGATTAAGCCAAATCCTTTGCGCATTGTTTCTTTAAATCACATTCCTACTGTGAAGTTAGTTAGTTGAAAGACAGACCTGCATTTATATAGCGCCTTTCACGACCACCAGATGTCTCAAAGCGCTTTACAGCCAATTAACTACTTTTGGAGTGCAGTCATTGTTGTAATATGGGAAATACAGCCGCCAATTAGTACACAGCAAGCTCCCACAAACAGCAATGTGATAACAAAAACAGATTATTTGGTTGTTATGTTGATTGAGGGATAAATATTGGCCAAGACACTGAGGATAACCTCCCTGCTAGTCTACGAAATAGTGCCACGGGATCTTTTACGTCCACCTGAGAGAGCAGACGGGGCCCCTGTTTAACGACTCATCCGAAAGACGGCACCTCCGACAGTGCAGCCAGCGCTCCCTCATCATAGGCAGTCCCTCGAAATCGAGGAAGACTTGCTCCCACTCTAAAAGCAAGTTCTCAGGTGACTATACAGTCCAATACGGGAATTACAGTCTCCGTCACAGGTGGGACAGACAGTGGTTGAAGGAAAGGGTGGGTGGGGAGTCTGGTTTGCCACACGCTCCTTCCGCTGCCTGCGCTTGTTTTCTGCATGCTCTCGGTGACAAGACTCGAGGTGCTCAGCACTTTCTCCACTTGGGCGGTCTTTGGCCAGGGATTCCCAGCTGTCGGTGGGGATGTCGCACTTAATAAAAGAGGTTTTGAGGGTGTCCTTGAAACATTTCCTCTGCCCACCTGGGGCTCACTTGCCGTGTCGGAGTTCCGAGTAGAGCGCTTGCTTTGGGAGTCTTGTGTCAGGCATGCGGATAAAGTGGCCCGTCCAATGGAGCTGGTCGAGTGTGGTCAGTGCTTTGATACTGGGGATGTTGGCCTGATCGAGAACACTGACGGTGTGTCTATCCTCCCAGGGGATTTGCAGGATCTTGCGGAGGCAGCGAAGTGGTATTTTGAGGTGTCTGCTGCATATAGTCCACGTCTCTGAGCTATATAGCAGAGCGGGTATCACTACTGCCCTGTAGACCATAAAGCTTGGTGCCAGATTTGAGGTCCTGGCCTTCAAACACTCTCTTCCTCAGGCGACTGAAGGCTGCGCTGGCGCACTGGAGGCGGTGTCATCAATGTCTGCTCTTGCTGATAGTAGGCTCCCGCGGTATCCATCAGCACTGCACTGGGAGTGTCAGCCTAGATTTTTGCACAAGTCCCTGGAGTGGGACTCAAACCCACAACCTTCCGACTCAGAGGTGAGCATGCTACCCACTGAGCCAGAGCCGACACTCCCAATGACACTTCATTACAACCAATGAAGTACTGTTGAAGTGCAGTCACTGTTGGAATGCAGGAGGCCATTGACGATATGGGGGAAAATCTCCACGGGGTTCCCTGATCTCTCACCGGAACATCGGTTCACGCCTATCTTCCCGAAGTTGCAGCCGGCGATCAGGGAAATTCTATCCCTTTACCTTGGGCTCTCAGCAGCCATCGGGACTTGTTGCTATCACGTCACAACAGCTTCCTACAAGGGCCGCTTGATCGGCAGATGAAACGCTTCAAGGACACGGTTATGTATGTAAACTTTACCAGTGTGTAAGACTTGCCACCAGGGGGCACACCTGTGGGAGACCCAAGGGTCACCTGCACACCCTGAGCAAGCAGGTATAAAAGGCAGTCTACTATGCTGCTTCCTCACTCTTGGAGTTACATTAAAAGAGACCACGGTCACAACAGTTGGAGCTTACAGTATACAGTTATTCGGAATATAAGACACCCTCAAAGCCTCTTTGAAAAAGTGCAACATCCCCACCGATACCTGGGAATCCCTGGCCTAAGATCGTTCACAGTGGAGGAGGAGCAGCATCCAGGAAGGCACCCAACACGGAGTCTCTACCCCGGGAGCACGCGGAGGCCAAGCGCAAGCAGTGGGAGGAGCACACGGCAACCGAAGCCCCCCCCCCCCACCCACCCGTCCTTCCAACCACTTGCGACCGAGACTGTAAGCCCCACATTGGACTCATCAGTCCCCCGAGAACTCATTCTTAGTGTGGAAGCAAGTCGCCCTTGACCCCGAGGGACTGCCCAAGAAGATGACGATGAATGTGGTGACCTGGCTAGGTTTGGCCACACTTTACCGACCTGCGGCACAAGAAGTGGAGCAAACGCTCCTCGACATACGGGAAGATAAGTGGCACCGTGAAAAGCTCCAGGTAATCCCCACCCCGAAACAGAGCTAGACGGAGGAGGTTTGTAAACTTCTCTCCTGGGAAGGCCCTGTAACGGGGCACATTCTCGACGGCCTACAAAGCAACTCGCACGCAGCAATTAAAGGGGGCTTAGGAGAGAAAGAGAGGCCTTTAATGAAGGCAGCAGAAATGGGCATGTGACCGGTTTAGCAAGCAATGGGACTGCCGGCCTTGCAATCTGGCTGGCTCGTTAAGCCAAGTCACGCACTGCAGGAGCCAGATTAAGTCGAGTTCATGTACACTGGCAAATTCAGACCCTCCCCTTCTGTCTGAAGTACAGGCTTAGGGTGTACAACACTAGTCAGGCCGGGTTGTGGGAATGTTAATTACAAAACACAGTTAGCTTGATTAATGGAATCAGACAGTGGTTTGCGGCAACAGTACAAAGCAGCGATTCAAAGTTCAAACCAATCTATAGTTAACAAGGAGCAGGCCATGATTGTTTTTTTATATATAAAATGAGAAAACGGAAATAAAGGACCGAAGCCCTTTGATGAAGGACATCAATTGGTTAAAAAAGCAGGGTGGGAAGTGCACAGTTTATTTCTGATAATTCAGGCATTTTCTTAAATATAACTATAAATGAGTTATGTAACTATAAGTGTGTCAACCATGGCTCAGTGGGTAGCATACTTGCCTCAGTCAGAAGGTTGTGGGGTCAAGTCCCACTCCAGAGACTTGAGCACATAAATCCAGGCTGACACTCCCAGTGCAGTACTGAGGGAGTGCTGCACTGTCGGAGGTGCCGTCTTTCGGATGACACGTTCGACCGAGGCCCCGTCTGCTCTCTCAGGTGGACGTAAAAGATCTCAAGGCACTATTTCGAAGAAGAGCAGGGGGAGTTATCCCCGGTGTGCTGGGGGCCAATATTTATCCCTCAATCAACATCACTAAAAACCGATGATCTGGTCATTATCACATTGCTGTTTGTGGGAGCTTGCTATGCGCAAGCTGGCTGCTGTGTTTCCCACATTACGACAGTGACTACAGTCTAAAAAAGTGCTTAATTGGCTGTAAAGCACTTTGGGATGTCCGCTGGTCGTGACAGGCGCTATATAAATGCAAGTCTTTATGAATATTTGAAGCATCCAATGATCTGTATCATAATTAACATGGAAAAGTGAGAATTTAATGTAAATTCCCACTTGATAGAGGAAATGCTTCAAGAATACCCTCAAAGCCTCCTTGGAAAAAGTGCAACATCCCCACCAGCATCTGGGAATTCCTGGTAACTTGGATGAAGCAACTTTGGATTAAGATGATGAGCCCAATGAGGGGTGCCAAGACTGGCTTTCATAAGCTAGCAGGGTGAAGAGGGGGACAAGGGAAGCAAATTGCGAGGAGAGGGGGAAAAGACCATCCACAATTACAGATTTCCTGGGAGTAATTGGGAGATTGTGCATCTCAAGACTCACTGCACCACAAGGATGCAGGAAGCCGGGTGGGGTTTAGGGAGTTCAACAGCATATCCCAAACATGGGAGGGACCAAGACAAAGGCTTGGTGGAGCAGTGAATGAAACAGAGACACTCCAGCCAAGTCCAGATGGAGAGAGGGTGGAAGCTCGATCCAAAATCGATCAATCTTCCCCACGAAGAGAGAGAGTGTTCCAGAAAATCCTCCCCCCGGTTAGAAAGACTTGCCTTTATATAGCGCCTTTCACGACCACCGGACGTCTCAAAAGCGCTTTACAGCCAATAAAGTACTTTTTGGAGCGTAGTCACTGTTGTAATGTTGGAAACGCGGCAGCCAATTTGCACACAGCAAACTCCCACACAACAGCAATGTGATGACGACGAGAAAATCTGTTTTTAAGTGATGTTGGTTGAGGGATAAATATTGGCCCAGGATACCGGGGAAAACTCCCCTGCTCCTCTTCAAAATAGTGCCATGGGATCTTTTAGGTCCACCTGAGAGAGCAGACGGGGCTTGGGTTTAATGTCTCATCTGAAAGACGGTTAGCACAGACTGTGGGTGTTACACTCATAATAAATGGTCAGACCGAGTACTGTGTGTAATGAGCAAGTGTGACCTTAGCTCCTTTATTAAAGGTTCCAGAGTGCAGGTACCTTGTGGGTGGCCTGCTTATATTCTGTGCTCCCATTGGATGCTGGGATCTCTTGGGACTCCAACAGGTAGGCCCCCTGGTGGACAGGTGTGATGCAGGTTACACAGGGTGAAGTACATAACAGTAGGGGCCAAGTGAGGAGCAGCGATTTCAATGGCCCCAGTATCGTACCACTGTTGCCAAGAGCCGTGTTTGAATAAATCAGACAGGTGCGTTCTCAGCACTGAGCTGCCACATTAACAAGCCTCAGCTGTCAGAAAGCAGCCGAGTGCGGTTTCTCTCTCCATTGCTCCCAACACTTCATTGTACGTATTAATGCAATCTGTCCTTGGTTGGCTTTCTAACAGCTCAGCAGATTCGAGCCGACAGTTTACCCAGCCCCCACCGCTCAGTGTCCTGGAGGCAGTAAAAGATACAGAGCAGTGCACCGCACCATCAGCGTTTCAATTACTCCCACGGTGACTGATCTTGGCCACAGACAGCTCGAGCACCAGAAGACCCAGAGGCCCAGCTGTGCCAGGGATGTGGGACCCTGTACAACCCAAAGCCGAAGCCTGGTCTCGGCAGTCCGTGGGAGGAGTAGAAAGCTCAGACGTACAGGAACCGCTCCAGCCCCACAAAACGGCCGAGATCTCAGCAGTCCTCCATATCTGGCCTCTTGTGGTCTGCCACTCCCTTCATCCCACCGTTAGGCATCTCGTGCCTGAGGCCAAGTCACTGAGTATATTTAAGAGGGCGAGAGATAGATTTCTAGAAACAAAAAAGTCATCAAGGGGCATGGGGAAAAAGCGGGAATATGGTTTTGAGATAGAGGATCAGCCATGATCATATTGAATGGCGGTGCAGCATCGATGGGCCGAATGGCCTACTACTGCTCCTATTTTCTATGTTTCTAATCTCTGGCATTCTCTACCCCAAACTTCACCACTTCACCTCTTCCTCGCCTCCCGTTAAGACACTCAACACCACCTCTCTGACCAAGCGTTTGCTCACCTGTCCTTAATGTTTCTTCCTTTGGCTCGGTGTCAAATGCTGCTTAATTAACGCTCCTGCGAAGTGCCTTGGGACATTTTACAACATTAACAGGCGCTATATAAATGCAGGTTGCTGTTGTAATCAAAGCAGATTCAACAGGGCAGCTCGAAACAGTATCTGGTGCTGCAGCCCTTTCGGTTTCTAATGGGACACAAAGCGTAGATCCTAGCAGTAGAGTGGACAGCAAAGCTTCGATTCTTTTTACCCACTGGAGTGTCAGCTGTGGTTCAGTGGGCAGCACGCGCGCCTCAGCGTCAAAGGTCGTGGGTTCGAGTCCCACTCCAGAGACTTGAGCACAAAAAAAGGCTAGGCTGACACTCCAGTGCAGTGCTGAGGGAGCGCTGCACTGTCGGAGGTGCCGTCTTTCAGATGAGACGTTAAACCGAGGCCCCGTCTGCCCTCTCGGGTGGATGTAAAAGATCCCATGGCTTTATTTCGACGAAGAGCAGGGGAGTTATCCCTGGTGTCCTGGACAATATTTATCCCTGAACCAACATAACAAAAAACAGAGATTACCTGGTCATGATCACATTGCTGTTTGTGGGAGCTTGCTGTGCGCAAGTCGGCTGCCGTGTTTCCCACATTACAAGTGACTACACTCCAAAAAGTACTTCATTGGCTGTAAAGTGCTTTGAGACGTCCGGTGGTCGTGAAAGGTGCTATATAAATGCAAGTCTTTCTTTATGATAGGAACACACAAATTCATTTGGAAAAACTTATCAGGAACAGAACATTGGAACTCAAACTATAATTCCATCCGCAGACAGACCTCATTCAGCCCCTGCTCTGGTTTTTGGGCTTGGCTAAAATCCAGCAACACTGTGACTGGGTCTTCTCCAAACCAAAGAGACCAGCAAAAAAAAAAAAGCCACATTAACCCTCTCCCCACCGCTTCCAAGCCAAGAGGATGCCAAGCAGCCCATCTGTGCCAGGGACCTCTGCCAACTCCACACCTGCACAAGGCTAAACGGCCTGCTCTGGTCACAGTCAAATCATCTGTTCCAACAGGCAGGAGGCCAGAAACTCGCCAATCCCAATCTTGTCATTCTGCCATGCCCTGCTCATCCCTAATTTTATCCCCCTCCTCAGTCCTTGCTCGTAATGGTGGCTTTGTTGAACACTGCTGCTGGCAAGCTCCTGCATCAAGACCTGCATTTCTCTAGCGCCTTTCACGACCACCAGAAGTCTCAAAGTGCTTTACAGCCAATGAAGTACTTTTTCGGAGTGTCGTCAGTCGTAATATGGGCAACGCGGCAGCCAATTTGCGCACAGCAAGCTCCCACAAACAGCAATGTGATATTGACCAGATAATCTGTTTTAGTGATGTTGGTCAAAGGATAAATATTGGCCAGGACACCAGGGAGAACTCCCCTGCTCTTCTTTGAAATACTGCCGTGGGATCTTTTACATCCACCCGCGGGGGCTTCGGTTTAATGTCTCATCCAAAAGACGGCACCTCCGACAGTGCAGCTCTCTACTGGGAGTGTCAGCCTGAATTTTGTGCTCAAGTCTCTGGAGTGGGACTTGAACCAGCAACCTTTGGAGTCAGAGGAGAGAGTGCTGCCCTCTGAGCCACGGCTGACACTAAAAACATGTCACTTTGGACAACACCATCGCAGCCGTACTCAGCAGGAGAAGGAACGATGCAGACAGTGGGAGCAGATGGAATCAGCAGTGATCCAACTGATCGGAACCTACACAAGAACCTTCAATCTAACAGGCTTCAACGTATCTTCATTCTTTCGCAGTTTTGTTGGGTCCTCCTTTTAGATCAAAGCTGTTGCTCCACTGTTTAAAATATCAATCTTAAACCCTACTGCTTGCATCCTATTGTAAACATAGAAACATAGAAAATAGGTACAGGAGTAGGCCATTCAGCCCTTCGAGCCTGCAGCAGCATTCAATATGATCATGGCTGATCATGTAACTTCAGTACCCCATCCCTGCTTTCTCTCCATACCCCTTGATCCCTTTAGCCGTAAGGGCCACATCTAATTCCCTTTTGAATATATCTAACAAACTGGTCTCAACAACTTTCTGTGGTTGGGAATTCTGTGGTAATGAATGAACTAGTTATTCATTTCATGGCTGTTCGTGCCACATGGCTAGTGCACAATGCTAGTTATATTTCCCTACAGGGCAGCCACTGCGCTTCGAAAGGTAATTTTCCTCACCATTAGTTAATTGAGTTTCACAGCTAAAAATAAACACAATCTCCTCGCTGCAGATTGGTTTTATTACTTCCATTTGATGGAAACGAGTGTAACATTTTCATACATAAACCGATGAGGAAAGACCTCCCAAGCTGGTCAGGCCATGGCTCAGTGGATAGCACCCTCTCACCTCGGAGTCAGAAGGTTGTGGGTTCAAGTCCCACTCCAGGTACTTGAGCACAAAATCTAGGCTGACACTCCCACTGCAGTACTGAGGGAGCACTGTCCGAGGTGCCGTCTTTCGGACGAGGCCCCATCTGCCCCCTCAGATGGGCACAAAAGATCTGCGGCACTATTTGAAGAAGGGCAGGAGAGTTATCCCCGGTGTCCTGGCCAATATTTATCCCTCAATCAACATCACTAAAGCAGATTATTCAGTCATTATCACGTTGCTGTTTGTGGGAGCTTGCTGTGCGCAAATTGGTTGCCGCGTTTCCTACATTACAACAGTGACTGAAACCCAAAAGTACTTCATTGGCTGTAAAGTGCTTTGTGACATCCGATGGTCACGAAAGGCACTATAGAAATGCAAGTCTTATTTTTTCAAACAACCAAGCAGTTTTCAAATGTAATTCACACTGTGAAATGCTTTGAGACATTCAGACAATATGAATAGGCACCACATAAATGTAAAGCCCAGTGACAGAAGAAAAAAATTAAAAGAATGGAAGCGCTACATTTATATAGCGACTTTATGATCTCCTAAAACGCACTACAGCCAATTAGTTACTTTTCAGAGTGCAGTCACTGTTGTAATGTAGGAAACGCGGCAGCCAATTTGCGCACAGCAAGCTCCCACAAACAGCAGTGTGATAATGATCAGATCATCTGCTTTAGTGACGTTGATTGCAGAATAAATGTTGGCCCAGAACACTGATCAGGATTCCTCTTCGAAATAGCGCCACGGAACCAGTTACGTCCACCCGAGAGCAGGCGCAGCCTCGATTGAAAGTCTCATCCAAAAGCCGGCACCTCCGACAGTGCGGCGCTCCCTCAGCAGTGCACCGAGAGTGTCAGCCTGGATTTTTGTGCTCAAGTCTCTGGAGTGGGAACTTGAACCCACAACCTTCTGTCTCAGAGAGAGAGTGAGTCCACGTGAGCCAGGGCCAACACCTAAAACAGGGAGACCACAGGCAACAAATGGCTGCTGGCATTGTTCTCACGTGGCACTGCCAGTACTGCTGCCTCTGGGAGGAGTCTGATGGAAGCTCCCCCAATGAGATGGTTCGCCAGTTAAGATGCTGCAGCACTGACCTACTTAAGGTGACGCTGCTTCACCTCAAGGCAGCGGAAGAGGGAATGAAATCTAACCATCCTAAATTGCTGTGTAACAAGCTTCCCCACCAGCCCCTCAAAATCAACCACAACACTTAACAACTATTTAAATAGCGCCGGAACACAGTAAAACGCACACAAACGCGGGCACCGCGCACCCAGACGGGAAATATTCCAATTGCTCGTCTTCACAGTGAGCCTGAAATCGCTGAAGGAACACAGTCTGGAGCGGAGACACACACACAGAGTCAGGAAGCGCGAGGTTTGCCAAATGGCACACAGCACATTTTGACTGTTGCTACAAGGGGAGCCTCCCTCACTTTAGGCACCGGGTTTGAACACCCTCCTTTGTTCCACTTCAGACTGAAAATAGCCTTCGGAAAGTTGGAAAGTGATAAGTTACAGCGAGTCCTTTTGGCGGTGGGGGGGGGGGGGGGGAAAGAGAGAGAAAGAGGTTGAGGAAAGAATCACTTGTGTAATTAAGCTTTTTATTTGGGTTGGGTGAGGGGAGGGAACCAGTGCGAAAACTGGTTTCATTCGAAGCAACTCTTAATACTCAAAAGATTCAAACTTTCGGATTTGGGATTTAATTCAATGCTTATTAACTGAAAAACTATTCCAGTACAACAATTTGTATTTATATAGCACCTTTAACGTAGTAAAGGGCCAAATCCTGCACCTATTTTCTATGTTTCTATGTAAAACGTCCCAAATCACTTCACAGGATAATCATCAAGACAAACCATTTGACACCGATCAGCGTAATAAGAAATTACAGCAGGTGACCAAAAGCTTGGTCAAAGAGGTAGGTTTTAAAGAGCGTCTTACAGGAGGAAAGAGAGGTAGAGAGGCGGAGAGGTTTAGCGAGGGAGTTCCAGAGCTTGGGACCCAGGCAACAGAAGGCACGGCCACCAATGGTGGAGCGATTATAATCAGGGATGCTCAGGAGGGCAGAATTAGAGGAGCGCAGACATCTCGGGGGGTTGTGAGGCTGGAGGAGATTACTAGGGCCCCAAGTTTTGACATGATTTGCTCCTGATTTTTAGGAGCAACTGGTGTAGAACGGAGTATCTTAGAAATCGGAATTCTCGTCATTTAGTTTTCTGCAGTTCTAGTCAGTTAGAACAGTTTCACTTTGGAACAGAATTTTTTTTTCCCAAAAGGGGGAGTGTCCAGCCACTTACGCCTGTTTTCAAAGTTTCGTCAGTGAAAACTTACTCCAAACTAACTTAGAATGGAGTAAGTGAAGATTTTTGTACGCTAGAAAAAACCTTGTCTACATTTTAGAAAATCAGGCGTAGGTTACAAATCAGGCGTAGAGAATGGGGGGGGGGGGGTTTAAAAGGAAGTTTACAAACATTAAACACTTCAGTTTTACAAATAAAGAGCCATCATCAATAAATCAACCAATAAATCAAAAAAAAATTAATATGAAATAATTTTTTTTTTAAATCAATAAAACATTTTCTACTTACCGACTGCAGCACCGGGAGCACTTCAACAGCGTGTTGGGGTGCCCGCCCCGCCCCCCCGCAGTGTGTCTCATTCTCTGACTGTCAGTGTCTGTGTTTCTGACAGCGTGGGTAGGGGGGGGGGAGAGAGGGGGGGGAGAGAGGGGGGGGAGAGAGGGGGGGGAGAGAGAGGGGGGGGAGAGAGGGGGGGGAGAGAGGGGGGGGAGAGAGGGGGGGGAGAGAGGGGGGGGGGGGAGAGAGGGGGGGGGAGACGATTGGGGGGGGGGGAAAGAAGAAGGAGATTGGGGGGGGGGGGGAAGAAGGAGATTGGGGGGGGGGAAAGAAGAAGGAGATTGGGGGGGGGGAAGGAGATTGGGGGGGAAGGAGATTGGGGGGGGGGGAAGAAGGAGATTGGGGGGGGGGGGGGAGAAGGAGATTGGGGGGGGGGGGAAGAAGGAGATTGGGGGGGGGGGGGGGGGAAGAAGGAGATTGGGGGGGGGGGGAAGAAGGAGATTGGGGGGGGGGGGAAGAAGGAGATTGGGGGGGGGGGGAAAGGAGGAGATTGGGGGGGGGGGGGAAAGGAGGAGATTGGGGGGGGGGAAAGGAGGAGATTGGGGGGGGGGGGGAAAGGAGGAGATTGGGGGGGGAGAAGGAGATTGGGGGGGGGGAGAAGGAGATTGGGGGGGTGGAGAAGGAGATTGGGGGGGGGGGAAGAAGGAGATTGGGGGGGGGGGGGGAAGAAGGAGATTGGGGGGGGGGGAGAAGGAGATTGGGGGGGGGGGGGGGGAGAAGGAGATTGGGGGGGGGGGGGGAGAAGGAGATTGGGGGGGGGGGGGAGAAGGAGATTGGGGGGGGGGGGGGAGAAGGAGATTGGGGGGGGGAGAAGGAGATTGGGGGGGGGGGAAGAAGGAGATTGGGGGGGGGGGGAAGAAGGAGATTGGGGGGGGGGGAGGAAGGAGATTGGGGGGGGGGAAGGAAGGAGATTGGGGGGGGAAAGAAGGAGATTGGGGGGGGAAAGAAGGAGATTGGGGGGGGAAAGAAGGAGATGGGGGGGGAAAGAAGGAGATTGGGGGGGGAAAGAAGGAGATTGGGGGGGGGAAAGAAGGAGATTGGGGGGGGGAAAGAAGGAGATTGGGGGGGGGGGGGAAAGAAGGAGATTGGGGGGGGGGGGGGAAGAAGGAGAGATAGGGGCCACATAATCCCCTTCCATCCAGCAGGCAGGGAGCTGCTGCCCCCATCAGCAGAGGTGAGATTAAAACCCAGCGTGGCCTCCTGTGTGCCTCCAATGTTTTAAACAGAATTTTATTTGTGGCCAAGTTACGAAGATTTTTTAAAATATCGTGCAGTGCTGCACTGTCGGAGGTGCCGTCTTTTAGATGAGACGTTAAACCGAGGCCCTGCCTGCTCTCAGGTGGGCGTAAAAGATCCCACGGCACTATTTCGAAGAAGAGCAGGGGAGTTCTCCCCGGTGTCCTGGGGCCAATATTTATCCCTCAAATCAACATCACTAAAATAGATTATCTGGTCATTATCACATTGCTGTTTGTGGGAGCTTGCTGTGTGCAAATTGGCTGCATCGTTTCCCACATTGCAACAGTGACTACACTCCAAAAGTACTTCATTGGCTGTAAAGCGCTTTGAGATTTCCGGAGGTCGTGAAAGGCGCGACAGAAATGCAAGTCTTTCTTTTTAAAGCTCCAGATGGAGAGATACAATTGACCTCAGTTAGGCAGGGAGCATAAAACAGACGATAGTAGCTCGGCCACCTGCTACACACACTGACCAATTTCCCTGTCCATTGACGTCCATAGTTTGCCCATGGTCCTCACACCAGAACACGCGCTCATGACCAGTGTTGGAAATTGCTCCTCTGTAGACATCGGGCGAGAACAGGATCAAGACTTGGCTGCGATATCCTTCACGGTTGAACAGCTCATTGCAGGAGTGAGCCTGGACAGTGTCTACTGTTATGTCTGTAATGCACTTACGAATGACTCAATGAGGCAATGTGTTGTACTCAAACTGTAGTGACCCTGGTCCTTTATTCGTAACTCCCGAGTGAGGCACAAGCATGGTGGGCAGCCTTTTATACTGGGCCCTGCACACCTATGCAGGTGACCCTCAGGTCTCCCAGCACAGTGCCCTCTGGTAGACAGCCTCTGCCACAGGGGCAGGAAACCCCAGTCTCCACCAGTTGCACCCTCTAGTGGTGCCAGCATAGTATATACACAGTGTAAACCTTATTGATCGAACATCAGGTAACAAGTCTCCATCTTATGCAACTATACAGTGACTGCACAGAGTATATCTATAGTCTGCATATATAAGAACTACCACCTGGGCCCATGCCCAAGCATGACTGAACAGCTCCAGGAGAGAATGGGAGAAAGTCTCGGGAAGGAACGTGTCAAAACTGTTTAAGAATGGAGTTAACCAGTCAGCCTCGAGGGTTTGCTCGCACATGTTTGTTGAACATTTGAACAGACGCGTGATCACTTTGGAAGTCTGGAACTTAAGCGGAATGTGCAGGTTTTGTTTAATATGGCACTGTTCCCACTGCAGTCAGCACTAGGCCAGCAGACTGCTCAAAAGGAGCCGCAAATAGGAGTTGATGGGACCTGTGGAATTTTGTGACTGCGACCTTGGAGTGTTTCAGTCACTTTGGTTGTTATTTTGCTAACAGGACTTGGTTATAAATTGCAACTCGAATGATCTATCCAAGTTCCACTTTCCCATCACCCTTAACCTTCTCTTGCTCCCCACCTTCCAAAACGCAGATTTCAAAATTCTCTCTGGACATGTTCTACACTACCTCTGCGATGTGTTCCAACCCCTCCGTCCCAGCTCGCACCTTCCTCGACAAGTCCAGCCTCCTGTGCAACAATCCCCCCACTCCCTGGGACAGTCTTCACGCATCTGACCCCTGCATTCTGGAATTCCCTTCCCAAATCCACCTTCCTTGCGACTACACTGCCCAATTTAGAAAATCTCAAAAACCCAACTCTCTGACTATCTCCCTTCACTTGCTCCAGGTCAGATCCCCCCCTCTCCACTTCTATGAAGCTCCTCGAGATGTTTTACTAAGTTCAAGGTGTTGTATAAATGCAAGCAAACCCTTCTTTCTGCATTTATCAGGAGATATCGTCATTTGGTTACTTGAAATGATAAGTGACTCTCAAAACTAGCTGGATGATCAGTAGTGGGACTGTATTTCTAACCCAAATTAGTGAGTTTGTGACAAGCCAATACCTTGGTAGGAGATGCCCACTCTGATTGGACGCCTTCCTGAAGGTTTCAACACATGACCCACTGCCTCCAACCACCCTGGCCAGTGAAACATCCTTTATTCCCCCATCTCTGCCGCGGGTTCAATGCCACCTCCCAAACCCGCGATCTCTACCACCTAGAAGGACAAGGGCAGCAGGCGCATGGGAACACCACCACCTCCAAGTCACACACCATCCCAACTTGGAAATATAGTTACCATTCCTTCATCGTCACTGGGTCAAAATTCTGGAACTCCCTCCCTAACAGCGCTGTGGGAGCACCTTCACCACACGGACTGCAGCGATTCAAGGCGATGGCTCTCCACCGCCTTCATGGGCAATAAATGCCAGCCTTGCCAGCGATGCCCACATCGCAGGAACAATTTTTTTTTTTTTTTAAATCTCCAAGAAAGAAAAAAAAAAGTGTTCAAAACACACAAAAAGGCACAATTTCTTTTTAAATGAATGGTGATTTTTCTCCCAGGCTTGCTCACAGGATGATATTTAACTCCTGGAGCCTCCGGGACAATCAGAGATAGTTGGCAACTTCTACAGCTTGGGTACATGGCAGGCTGACCAGTCGAAGTCTTCAGCCAATGCCGACAGCTGTGTCAAGCCAGTTAACACAAGCTTGGCATGACTCCCCCACAAGGGAGACCGACCAGAGCTGTCAGCTCCCAGAGTGACATTTCTGATCAGCGAGACAGACACACACAGACTGCAAATATATTTACTTTCAACATACTTTAAAATAGGTCACATTTTTTAAAAAACCAGAACGTGGTGTGGACCCACCCAATGAGTGAGATTTGGCAGCGACCCCTGGAGGTCAGCGAATGAGACACGGGGAAAGCCAGGCACTCGACAGAACTCTAAGGGGATGTCTCTCAAGGCCTGACTACAGGCCACATTTCCACAGCTCCAGAATGGTGGGTACCTCGGAGCAACGATAAAAAGTAAGACGAGTTACAAAAGGGGTAGAAACAAGCTTAGAATCTCAGCTCCAATCACATGGCTCCGGTTGGGGTGGAACATAGAATGTTTGAGCGTAACGGGTAATTGCAATTGTGTGGGGCAGACTGGTTGGGCTGGGTGCTCTTTGCCTTTCCGTCATTGTTCATTGGTTTATATGTAACCTTCAGGGCTGCTGACTGAGGGCTGTGTGGCTCTTTGTCGGCCGGCGCGGACACAATGGGCCGAAATGGCCTCCTTCTGCGCTGTAAATTTCTATGTTTCTAACAGAAACCAACCTTGATCTTAGCTGACACTACAGTGCAGTACTGAGGGAGCGCTGCACTGTCGGAGGTGCCGTCTTTCACACAAGACGTTAAACCGAGGGCCCCCTCTGCCCTCTCAGGGCAACGTAAAAGATCCCACGGCCACTATTGTGAAAGGCAGGTTTGCTCTCCCCGGTGTCCTGGACAAATATTTATCCCTCAACCAACACCTTTTTAAAAAAAATTATCTGGTCATTATCTCATTGCTGTTTGTGGGAGCTTGCTGTGCACAAATTGGCTGTAACGTTTCCTACATAACAACAATGACTACACTCCCAAAAGTACTTCATTGGCTGTAAAGTGCTTTGGGACATCCTGAGGTTGTGAAAGGCGCTATATAATTGCAAGTTCTTTATTTTCTTTCCACTTCTCTTACCAACAGTGCAGCATATATATATATTTTTTTTTTTAAAACACTTGAGGGTTAAATTATTTCTATTCCTCTTCTTCAGAGATCAGTCTGCTGTGACTTGATGCAACAGATTTTGTGCAGGGGGAGGGTCAATCAGGGAACGTTCGCCATGTGCCACATCATTACAGGTCCCCACGGCTTTCTTTATTGCTGACCCCAGCAGAACGGTTCCTGGCCACCCACCTATCGCCCAGTGCCAAAAACAAAAACTTCCTGACCTTCAAATAACGTGTCCCACAAGTCAACGGAGTTCCTCTATTAGAGGCTGGAAAAAGAAAACTATTTTGTTTCTCTTCAAATTGCAGTTTGGCAAGAGTCTCCATCCAATGGTGGAGCAGCTCTTAAAGCTGTCACGCTTCAC
The DNA here is from genome assembly GCF_044704955.1 of Pristiophorus japonicus. Lineage (NCBI taxonomy): Eukaryota > Metazoa > Chordata > Chondrichthyes > Pristiophoridae > Pristiophorus > Pristiophorus japonicus. The sequence goes on along the minus strand of NC_092000.1, from coordinate 11,252,347 downwards.
TAACAGAGTCACATCTCAAGTTCAGATTTAAAGCAATTTTGATCTATTGTATGAAAATCATATCTTTAACTACAGTTATTCCAGTTGGTTTCTTTTTAGAAAAAAAATCATATTAATGTGTGTAATGTACGCGCCTGTGATAACGCTCACAGGTTTGTAGAGCTGTTGACACGGTGTCCACCGGTACGCTCGCAGCCTTCCGTGAGAGGTGGGCGCCAGAGGGTCTGGAGTGCATCGTCGCCCCCGGCAACCAAGTTTTAATTTGATTTAAGTTTACTGGCAAAAAAATTTAATTTGTTTAATGTATCAGTTTTAGTGCCCCCCCCCTTTAATCAGGGGGCACTTGTATTAATGTTTGCAACAAAATAGTTGTAGAGCTGTTGATTAAAAGTTAATTTGTTTAAATTGTTGGTTTTGGTGCCCTTTTAATAAGGGGGCATTTGATTTATAGGTGCAACTAAAATAGTTGTAGAGCTGTTGAGTTCTGAGTGGCTTAGCCAGTCACGTGACGTTTACAAGACTCAATAAAACCCCAGCCAGTTGGGTTCGGGGGATCCACGATGAGGCAGGTGGTTGTGAGCCTGGTGAATGAACTGGTAATGTTCCACTGGTACGCTCACGGCCTTCCGAGAGAGGTGGGCGCCAGAGGGACTGGAGTGCATCATCACCCCCGGCAACCAAATTTTAATTGGATCATTTAAGTTTAAAGTTTAATTTGTTTAATTTGCTGGTTTTAGTGCCCCACCCCCCTCCTTTTAGCCAGGGGGCACTTGAATAATTTGTGTTGGTGCCCTCAAAAAAAAGGGGCACTGGAAAATATTTATTTTGGAGTGTGACCCCCCCCCTTGCAGGGGGCAATGGTTTAAGGTGCACAACTAAAATAGTTGAACTGGTAATGTGTCATGTGATTGTTAAACCTTTGCTTAAGAATGCACAGCAACACATTGCTATTAAGAACTAGTTGGTTTATTAGCGAAGAACCCATGAAACAAATACATTGCAACTTGACATTTGAAATGGCCTCAATACAAACCTGAAGTGTGAGGTACGACTAAAAGCCTGGTCATGGGAGAGATGAGAGAACATTGCAGACTATCAGGCGTGGATGCTATTAATTCACCAGCCCCATCCCAAACAAATGGATCAAAAATACCCTCCGCCCAGCACTCCATCACCACCCCCTCGCGTCCGCAAATAGTACAAGAAAGAAAATAGCTGCGGATTTGAACAATGAGAACAATGATTAGTTATGCAAAGCCAGGGAAACCAATGAGCTTGAAATCAGCAGCCAGGTTCACAGGTCCTGGACAAGCAACTGTGAAGAGTGGGGAAGAAAGTTTAACAAACTATAGAGAAAGACCCACTTTCACAATGCCTCAGGACATCCCAAAGCACCTTACAGCCAATGAAGTACTTTTGGCGTGTAGTCACTGTTGTAATGTGGGGTGGCAGTCAATTTGCGCACAGCAAGCTCCCACAAACGCCAATGTGACAATGACCGGATAATTTGTTTTCAAGTGCTGATTGAGGGATAAATGGCCAGGACACTGAACATAAGAATTAGGAACAGGAGTAGGCCATCTAGCCCCTCGAGCCTGCTCCGCCATTCAACAAGATCATGGTTGATCTGGCCGTGGACTCAGCTCCACTTACCCGTCCGCTCCCCGTAACCCTTAATTCCCTTATTGGTTAAAAATCTATCTATCTGTGACTTGAATACATTCAATGAGCTAGCCTCAACTGCTTCCTTGGGCAGAGAATTCCACAGATTCACAACCCTCTGGGAGAAGAAATTCCTTCTCAACTCGGTTTTAAATTGGCTCCCCCGTATTTTGAGGCTGTGCCCCCTAGTTCTAGTCTCCCCGATCAGTGGAAACAACCTCTCTGCCTCTATCTTGTCTATCCCTTTCATTATTTTAAATGTTTCTATAAGATCTGGGAAGAACAAATCTGCTTCTCTTTGAAATGGAGGCATGGGATCTTTCATGTCCACCCGAGGAGCCAGGCGGGGCCTCGGTTTAACGTCCCATTTGAAAGACAGCACCTCAGACAGTGCAGCACTCCCTCGGCACTGCACTGGGTGTCGGCCTAGATCAAGGCCGGTTTCTATTGATTAGAGCTCAAATTCCAAGTTCATTTCCTCCCCTTTTGTAACTCTTCTTCCTTTTTATCGTTACTCCTGAGGTTCCCACCATTCTGGAGCCGTGGAAACATGGCCTGTGGTCAGGCCTCGAGACACATCCCCTTCGAGTGCCTGGCTTTCCCCGTGTCTCATTAGCTGGCCTCTGGGGGTCGCTGCCAAGTGTCACTCATTAGGTGGGACACCTCCCCTCATTCCGGTTTTTAAAAATGTGACCTATTTTAAAAGTAGGTTGATGTTGAAAGTAAACATCATATGTTTGCAGTCTGTGTGTGTCGCTCTTGCTAATCAGAAATGTCACTCTGGGAGCTGACAGCTCTGCTCTCTCCCTTGTGGGGGAAGTCATGCCAAGCTTGTGTTAACTGGCTCGACACACAGCTGTCAGCATTGGCTGAAGATGTAGACTGGTCAGCCTGCCATGTACCCAAGGTACGTCTCATCCGAAAGATGGCACCTCCGACAGTGCAGCACTGCACTGAAGCATCAGCCTGAATTGGTGCACTCACGTTTCTGGAGTGGGACTTGAACCCACGACCTTCTGACTCAGGAGGTGGGGTGAGTGCTGCCCCGAGAGCCACGGCGGGCACCAAAATCAAGAATGTAACAAATTCAGAAGATGCAAGAATCACAGATCGGAGGGCCATCTCCCAAAGGCCTGGGATCCGCTCTGTGCTGATCACACAGTGGGTTTATCTTTGGAGTCTGCAGTTTGTGGGGCATGCCTGCTTCAAATGCAAAAACGTCACAACCACCAGAGAGTTTGGATGGCGCCAGTGATCACCCCCCCAATCTCCACACGCCCCTTCCCCCATCAACTGACCCATGCTGTGCCATTAAAAACACAACGCGGCCCCTTCTCTGCATCAGCTGCTGCGTGTTCAGTGAAGGGTGGGTTCTTTGTATTAACAAGTGCAGTCGATGGTGGGTGGGGGGGTAACCTGTTCATCAGCTACACCCAACACTGCGTCACCTACCACTGTCACTGGACCAAGGCCTAGCTCTGTCAAGCCCGTGTGGTGGCTGGTGTGCAACGGCCACCCCACGTTAAAAAAATCCACGCACAGGCATCTTCCACCCTTCAGGATGTAGTTCAGGACCTGGAATATTAGGTCCTTCATTGAAACACCTGTGAACTCATCCTTTTTTGGCATGGAAGCAAGTCATCCTCTATTCGAGGGACCGCCTATGATGACCTACCAATGCATCGCCAAAGGCTTTGCCCATGGGGAGTTAGAGGGTACAATGTTTCATGAGGTCAAGAGCATATCATGTACAGTCCATCATTCTACAGTGTCCCTTAAGTCCAGAGTTCAATTATCCCACAAATCAATTCAAGGCCTATAGATCTTGAGCACATCCTGGTCTCAATTAGAGTTTGAGGATACTGGTAAATTGCCCACTTGTGAATACAAGTCTTTAAAATGCAAGGTGTCCAGAGTGGGGAGAGGCACTACCGAAAGTCAGTCCGCAGTGCCACCTGCTGGTGACAACCTGCAACTACAACGTTACAGACAACTGTTTACATACTGCATTCCCATTCTAAAGATTTCGGTGTTAGGTGTTGACCTCAAAAACAGAAGCGTGTTTGGACACAAGATTTTAAATCATTTCTAGATTTAAGTTTCAGATCAATTGTTAAAAATCAGCAGCAAGCCTCGAGTCAAGATCCCGCCTCTTCAAAACCTCCGCGACACAACACACCGTGTACACTCAGTGTGGAAGACTGGAAAGTTAGCTCACTGATTGGGCATTGAGAGTTTGGGGGCTGCGGGGCAGTCATTCCATTGGAGGGCACTGTGGTTCATCCTGGGGGGGGTTGCTCACCTGTCCAGTGCAGTGCTGAGGGAGTGCTGCACTGTCGGAGGTGCCGTCTTTCAGATGAGACGTTAAACCGAGGCCCCTTCTGCTCTCTCAGGTGGATGTAAAAGATCCCGCGGCACCGAAAGACTTGCATTTATATAGCGCCTTTCACGACCACTGGCCGTCTCAAAGCGCTTTACATCCAAAGCAGCACTTGGAGTGTAGTCACTGTCGTAATGTAGAAAACGCAGCAGCCAATTTGCGCACAGCAAGCTCCCACAAACAGCAATGTGATAATGACCAGATAATCTGTTTTTGTTATGTCGATTGAGGGATAAATATTGGCCAGAACACTGGGGATAACTCCTGCACACTTCTTCCAAATAGTGTCACTCGCCAATCTTTATCCCTCAACCAACATCACGATATAGATTCATGCCAGAGAAGCTCAATGACCCAGGTCGAAGGCTCGCCATCAGTCACCAATTGCAGTGCAGAATTTCCGATGTACTGTGCACTGGTTATTTTATACCACGTCACACAGCATGGAGACCAGGAGACCAGGAGCCAGAGAGCAAGGAGCCAAGCTGGACAGTCCCCAATGCACAGAAAAGAAGAGAGCCTTGCATTTATATAGCGCCTTTCACGACCACAGGACATCCCAAATCATTTTATAGCCAATTAAATGATTTTTAAAATGCTGTCGCTGTTGTAATGTGGGAAACGCGGCAGCCAATTTGCGCACAGCAAGCTCCCACAAACAGCGATGTGATAATGACCTGATCATCCACTTTAGTGATGTTGGTTGAGGGATAAATATGGCAGAGTGACACTATTTTGAAGAGCAGGGGAGTTATCCCCACTGTTCTGTGCCAATATTTATCCCTCAATCAACATAACAAAAGCAGATTATCTGGTCATCACATTGCTGTTTGTGGGAGCTTGCTGTGTGCAAATTGGCTGCCGCGTTTCCCACATTACAACAGCGACTACACTCCAAAAGTACTTCACTGGCTGTAAAGCACTTTGGGACGTCCGGTGGTCATGAAAGGCGCTATATAAATGCAAGTCTTTTCTTTTTTTAAAACCAGCACGATGATCTGTGAACCTGCCATCAGATTATTGCCTACTGCCCCAGCAGAGCAAACATGGCGAGCCAGTCTGGCACTTTCGTCTTCTCCACTGGTTGGGTCTCCGCAGGCAGGCAATCAGACCAGGCCCCTTCCCCTGCGACACTACGACTGCACAGAGAATGCCCTCGAGACTGGAATCACTCGTTAACGGAAAGTAAAAGCTCTTAAGTGTGTGTGTGTGCGCGAGTGTCTTTGGCTCGCTGCAAATCCCGCAGCGTCCAACATGTATATATTTTTTTATAAATCACCCCAGACAATAGTTAATCAGCCTCAATCCCATCAGCCACCTGCTGTTAGCCACTGAACAAACAGCTGCCACTCGCACGGTCACATGACCTTCAATCCTCCCCCAAAAAAGAATCAAGAGGAACGGAAGCCAATTACTTTTGAAAAGGATGACACGGTGGGGGAGAAGGACAAGTTTCAGAGCGACGGTTCAATAACTGGACCAAGAGACATGGTTCAGGGTACAGCTGGAGTACTGCGTGCAGTTCTGGTCACCACATTACAGGAAAGATGTGATTGCACGAGAGAGGGTACAGAGGAGATTTACGAGGGATGTTGCCTTGGCTGGAGAATTTTAGCTGTGAGGAAAGATTGGATAGGCTGGGGTTGTTTCCTTTGGAACAGAGGAGGCTGAGGGGAGACTTAATTGAGGTGTATAAAATTGAGGGGCCTGGATAGAGTGGAGAGGAAGGACCTGTTTCCCCTTAGCAGTCAACAACATAGATTTAAAATAATTGGGGGGAGGTTTAAGAGAGGAGTTGAGGTGAACGTTTTTCACCCAGAGGGTGGTGGGGGTCTGGAACTCACTGCCTGAAAGGGTGGTAGAGGCAGAAACCCTCAGCACATTTAAAAAGTACTTGGATGTGCACTTGAAGTGCTGCAACCTACAGGGCTACGGACCGAGAGCTGGAAAGTGGGATTAGGCTGGAGAGCTCTTTTTCATCCGGTACGGACACGATGGCCAAATGGCCTCCTTCTGGGCCATAAATTGCTATGATTCTAAGGAGGATGCAGCTCGGAAGGAGATTGTGGTTAAAGCTTATTATAATTGCCCCCGGTGACATGTGCCTGCACAGTGGTATCCGAACACTAGAGGGCCCCGCCCAGATAGGAGCCAGCAATTACACTTCAGGGTCATCTCTTACAACCAGAGACTGGAGTAAAAGCAGCTCATACATTACCACCCCAATTGGGAGTGTGTATCAGATATAACACAGAGCACGCCTGAGGTGGGAAGGAAGGGCGGACAGAGAGGGAAAACAGCCAGGATTCCTTCTCCAGATTTCCAGACTGTTGGAAAGGCCTTGTGATGGTGATAGAGCAAGAGAGAAAGAGAGAAAGAAAAAAAAAGACAGCTTCACTCCCTCCACCACCGGCGCCCCCTGGCTGCAGTGTGCACCATCTACAAGATGCACTGCAGCAACTCGCCAAGGCTTCTTTTACAGCACCTCCCAAACCCGCAACCTCTACCACCTAGAAGGACAAGGGCAGCAGGTGCATGGGAACACCACCACCTCCACGTTCCCCTCAAAATCACGCACCATCCTGACTGGGAAATATATCGCCGTTCCTTCATTGTCGCTGAATCAAAATACTGGAACTCCCTCCCTAACAACACTGTGGGAGCACCTTCACCACACGGACTGCAGCGGTTCACCACCACCTTCTCAAGGGCAATAAATGCCGGCCTTGCCAGCAACGCCCACATCCCAGGAACGAATAAAAAAAAGAGAGACACACACACACACAGACAGAGACAGAGACAGAGACAGAGACAGAGACAGAGAGAGAGAGAGAGACAGAGAGAGACAGAGAGACAGAGAGAGAGACAGAGAGAGAGACAGAGAGAGAGACAGAGAGAGAGAGATAGATGCATGGGGAGAGCTTTCAGTTCAGCAGAGAGCAAGTCCTGGTTCATTCACGAACGATGTCCACTGGGACAAAGGAGCACAGGTGGGTCGGTGTCTTCAGGAAACAATTACACAAGATCAGAAATAGGAGGAGTTGGCCATTTGGCCCCTCGAGCCTGCTCCGCCATTCAATAAGATCATGGCTGATCTGATCTTGGCCTCAACTCCACTTCCCTGCCCACTCCCCATAACCCTTCACTCCCTTATCCTTCAAAAATCTGTCCATCTCCACCTTAAATATATTCAATGACCCAACCTCCACAGCTCTCTGGGGCAGAGAATTCCAAAGATTCACGACCCTGAGAAGAAATTCCTCCTCATTTCCGTTTTAAGTGGGCGATCCCTTATTCTGAGACTATGCCCCCCTAGTTCTAGATTCCCCTGCGAGGGGAAACATCCTCTCTGCATCTACCCGGTCAAGCCCCCTCAGAATCTTATACGTTTCAAGAAGATCACCTCTCATTCTTCTAAACTCCAGACCCAACCTGCTCAACCTTTCCTCACAAGCTCTCAGGAATCAACCGAGTGAACCTTGAACAATTGGGGCAAAACTGGGGTGGAGATCTTTCAAATCAAATAATCAGGCCTTCTATAGCAGGTACAACCCGTTGCCACGGGGACCACAAACCCACGCGCGCTGTCCCGGCTTACCATCTTGATGGGCTTCTTGCAGAGATCGGCCTCCGTCACCGTGGTTTCTTGCTCCTTGACTGGGAGTCCTTTCTGCGACAGGGCCTGGAGGACGGCCCCGTTGTCCAGAGGCGGCCCGAGGTCATCGCGAGGTAGCGTCTGGCCGCACACCCGGCAGTACACGTCCGAGGACAGCAGCAGGCGGATGACCGGTGGCTTGATATGCTCCTGGTCGTACTGGTCGGTGTAGAACGGCTCCCGCAGCTCGTCAGGCACATTCTCTGCAAACAACAGGAGAGAGAGAGAGAGAGACACACAAAACAACATGAGCCCAGCCATCTTCAACCTTCAATTTCCTTCCCAGAGATCATTGGATCGAGGCGTTCAAAACGCACGAGGGGTCTGGACAGAGTAGACGGAGAGAAACTGTTCCCATTGGCCGAGAACCAGGGGACACCCGACAGTAGAATGAGAGGTGATCTTATTGAACCGTAGCTCGACAAGGTGGATGCAGAGGATGTTTCCACTCATAGGGGAGACTAGAACTAGGGGACATAGTTTCAGAATAAGTGGTTGCTCATTTAAAAAACCGAGATGAGAAGGAATTTCTCTGAGGGTTATAAATCTGTGGAATTCGCTGCCACAGAGAGCTGTGGAAGCTGGGACATTGAATAAATTTAAGACAGTTTCTTAACCAATAAGGATTAAGGGGTTATGAGGAGCGGACGGGGAAGTGGAGCCGAGTCCATGATCGGATCAGCCATGATCGTATTAAATGGCGGAGCAGGCTACTCCTACTTATGTTCTTATGAACCAGGGGACACAGATTTTTATAAAAGTGATCGGCAAAGGAACCAAAAAGGTGGTGAGAGAAAAAAAAGTTTTTTTTTTTTAAAACGCAGCAAGTGGTTAAGGTCTGAAATTCAGAATTCACAGCAACACATTGCTATTAACTAATTGGTTTATTAGCAAAGGTTTAAACAATCACACGTCACATTACCAGTTCATCCACCAGGCTCACAACCACCTGCCCCATCGTGGATCCCCCGAACCCAACTGGCTGGGGTTTTATTGAGTCTTGTGAACATCACGTGACTGGCTAAGCCACTCCCAACTCAACAGCTCCACCAACCTGTGAGCATGCTCACTAGGTGCATACATTACAGAGGCAGACTCAATTTTATCTTTCAAAAGGCAGTTGGACAAGAATCTGAAGGAAAAAAATATTGCAGGGCTGTGGGGAAAGGGCGAGGGGGTGGGACGAGCCGAGAGTCAGCATGTGCTCGATGGGCGGAGTGGCCACCTTCTGTGCTGTAACCGCTTCAGGATTCCTTTCATAGAAACATAGAAACATAGAAAATAGGTGCAGGAGTAGGCCATTCAGCCCTTCTAGCCTGCACCGCCATTCAATGAGTTCATGGCTGAACATGAAACTTCAGTACCCCCTTCCTGCTTTCTCGCCATACCCCTTGATCCCCCGAGTAGTAAGGACTTCATCTAACTCCCTTTTGAATATATTTAGTGAATTGGCCTCAACTACTTTCTGTGGTAGAGAATTCCACAGGTTCACCACTCTCTGGGTGAAGAAGTTTCTCCTCATCTCGGTCCTAAATGGCTTACCCCTTATCCTCAGACTGTGACCCCTGGTTCTGGACTTCCCCAACATTGGGAACATTCTTCCTGCATCCAAACCTGTCCAAACCCGTCAGAATTTTAAACGTTTCTATGAGGTCCCCTCTCATTCTTCTGAACTCCAGTGAATACAAGCCCAGTTGATCCAGTCTTTCTTGATAAGTCAGTCCCGCCATCCCGGGAATCAGTCTGGTGAATCTTCGCTGCACTCCCTCAATAGCAAGAATGTCCTTCCTCAAGTTAGGAGACCAAAACTGTACACAATACTCCAGGTGTGGCCTCACCAAGGCCCTGTACAACTGTAGCAACACCTCCCTGCCCCTGTATTCAAATCCCCTCGCTATGAAGGCCAACATGCCATTTGCTTTCTTAACCGCCTGCTGTACCTGCATGCTAACCTTCACTGACTGATGTACCATGACATCCAGGTCTCGTTGCACCTTCCCTTTTCCTAATCTGTCACCATTCAGATAATAGTCTGTCTCTCTGTTTTTACCACCAAAGTGGATAACCTCACATTTATCCACATTATACTTCATCTGCCATGCATTTGCCCACTCACCTAACCTATCCAAGTCACTCTGCAGCCTCATAGCATCCTCCTCGCAGCTCACACTGCCACCCAACTTAGTGTCATCCGCAAATTTGGAGATACTGCATTTAATCCCCTCGTCTAAATCATTAATGTACAATGTAAACAGCTGGGGCCCCAGCACAGAACCTTACGGCACCCCACTAGTCACTGCCTGCCATTCAATAAATACATTTGATTTTACGATGGAAGCATCGCACTTTAGAAAGCTCCAGTTTCTCAAATGTTTGTGGCTAATGTTGATTTTAAATTAATCGTTTGTTGCGTCAGCCAGTGGCTCCAAAAATCCAGGCCGACGCTCCCAGTGCAGCACTGAGGGAGCCCCACATTGTCGGAAGCGCCGTCAAACCGAGGCCCTGTCTGGAGAATGCCCTCAGGTGGAGTGTAAAAGATCCCACAGAACTATTTCGAAGAGCAGCAGGGGAGTTCTCCCCGGTGTCCTGGGGCCAATATTTATCCTTCAAATCAACATAACAAAAACAGATCATCTGGTCATTTATCACATTGCTATTTGTGGGAGCTTGCTGTGCGCAAATTGGCTGCTGTGTTTCCCACATTACAACAGTGACTACACTTCAAAAGTACTTCATTGGCTGTGAAGCACTTTGACATCCTGATGACATGAAAGGCGCTATATAAATGTAAGTTCTTTTGACTGCCAGGAGTGAGAGAGAGAGAGAGAGAGAGAGAGAGAGAGAGAGTTGCGGTTCTGTGACGCTAGTACAATGTAAACTGTTGAGGTGGCACTGGGCTGGGTCTTATCCAGAGCCTGGTTTTGTCAGCAGTTAAGCCACTGATGCACAAGGCATCGCTTGGCTTAGGAGAACAAACCATAATGTTAATGGCCTGAGAGAAAAGGGCCGGGCAGGAAGGCAACAGCTCAGCTAAATGATCAGAGCAAGCTTCGCCACGTGAAAAGGCAGACCGTGGAAAAGGGAATCCCTACAGCGCGAGCCATGTGACTCTCGCCACCGATAGAGGCAGGAGAGTGGGGCAACCAGATCAATCCGAAACACAGCCAGTTGTTGAGCTCTCGAATTCACTTCGCGAAAGGCTGGAGGGAGCAGCAAGTGAGATACAGGGCGATGTGAGGGGGGGGGGGGGAGGGGGGGGGAGGGGGGTGGAAAAGAGAGCAGAGTGGGACTGATCGGATCGCTTGACCAAAGAGCCGGCACAGACACGATGGGCCGAATGGCCTCCTTCAGTGCTGGATCATTCGAGAATACAGGGTGCAGGGTTGAGATTCCGAATCCCTTGGGACCGAGGCCGGTCCGGATTTTCGATCGATTTTCTGACGTCGCCAATCCAGAAACACCTGAACCCAGGTTTGGAAATTTCCACACTTCGGAACGTCAGAAAGGGGGGTGGCCCCGGCGCGGAGAAGCCGTCCAGGCCCGGCGGGCCCCGGCGCGGAGGAGCCGTCCAAGCCCGGCGGGCCCCGGCGCGGAGGAGCCGTCCAGGCCCGGCAGCGAGGCCCAGAGGTCGGCGGGTCCGTATTCCGGAACTCCAGATTTGCGACACCTGTACTGCGAGTCCCAAGGTCTCGGGATCAAATCCCACTCCAGTGACACGGAACACAAGATCTAGGCTGGCATGCCCAGTGTAGTGCTGAGGGAGTGCTGCAGTGTCGGAGGGACCGTCTTTAGATATGGAGATAGGGTAGGATGAGGTAAAGCGGGAGGAGGCTCGTGTGGAGCATAAAGACCAGCATAGTTGGGCCCAACTATTTCTGTGCTGTAAATAATATGTTGCACAGAGGAGCGTGGAACAAGCAGTTATCTATTTGCTCAACTCAACAGCTTGGGGCAGAAACCAGTCTATAGATTCAGAATGATAGCCAGACTTCAAGGGTTAAGTTAGGAGATTTTACACAAATTGGGGTTGCATTCTCCACAATTTAGAAGGTTAAGGGGTGATCTGATCGAAGTTTTCAGGATATTAAAAAAAAGGGGAAGAGATTGGATGAGATAGAGAAACTATTTCCACTGGTTGGGGGAATTCTAGGACTTGGGGGCAGAGTCTAACCGTTTAGGAGTGAAATTAGAAAGCACTTCTACACACAAAGCATGGTAGAAGTTTGAAACTCCCTTCCGCAAACGGCAATTGATGCAAGATCAATTGTTACATTTTAAATTGGAGATCGACAGCTTTTTGTTAACTAAAGGTATTAAGGGATATGGAACAAAGGCGAATATATGGAGTTAGGTCAGAGATCAGCCACGATCAATTTGTTATGGTGGAGCAGGCTCGAGGGGCCAACTCCTGTTCCTATACAGTACTGAGGGAGAGCTGCACTGCCGGCTGTGCCATCTTTCAGATGGGTCGTTACTCCTTTTCCTACGTGCCGAGGTTCCTATTCACACACTCAGAGCAGCTACAATAAAGGCTGACCCATCATGGTCACTACAGTCACACCGAAATAGTGGACACCTTCACTGGAGATATTGTGGAATCTTCAGAGTCGCTAATGATTGGGTTCGGTAAACTTCAAAAAAATAAAAAAGGTAGCGAAAAAAAACACACACTGTTTGATAGCTCTCGTCAAGAGAGATTAGCGGTCGGGGCATTACTCGAAAGGTCAGTAGGAATATGTTTCCATTAAATAATCAAGCAGGTTAATAAGCAAACACAGGGCAGTCTCTGTGCTTATTCCTGGGACGACTGGTTATACAGGCTTCCAAACAGGTCTTTCAGCCGTAAGGAGGTCATAAAGCGCTCCCCAATACAAGCTACAGCAAACTCAATGTTTGCACATGCAATGTGTTTCCCACTGAGTTAACACTTAGTTAGCCAGATCAAAGTGGGAGGGGACAGAAATAAAATCTGCTCTTCCATTGGTCTTGGACTTGGACTTTTGACTCCCAGGTTGCCAAAATCTGCCACCCAGTGCTTGGTGTCTGTGTTGTTCATAG